>NW_017806239.1:169523-253135 GCF_001891065.2 Hippocampus comes | reverse complement strand
GAAAGAGTTAAAGATATATATGTGTGTGTGTGTGTGTGTGTGTGTGTGTGTGTGTGTGTGTGTGTGTGTGTATATATATATATATATATATATATAATTATGTATATAATTTTTCATCAAATCCAGAGTTTGCAGTGGTCCACTGTGCCGTGATTATTTCTCTAATATAGAGGACATTAGCAGCTAATGCTGCTTTATGAATTTTGTGAACACAATAAAAATACTGTAATTACACAGGCTGACAGAATGTATGAATAATGATGAAGTGCTTCTATACCTTAAGATTTAACCTTGATATTTATCGTGTACATATGTATTGATATATTGTCAAATGTGAATTGCATTCCTAAAGGTGGCAAATAATATCTGTTGCTATTTTTATTAGTCGTAATAGTATTTAATGATATTTATGGAATGCCACTGATCATGTTAATGATTTGTCACAATAATTGTGAAACAGATAAATATCAATTAGCATCACTTTATTAAAAAAAAAAAAAAAAAAGAAATTGCCAGTGCTCACATTCTCATCTTATCTCCTCTGCAACTTTCCTAGAAAGTCACAATGGCCCATCGCTGATGAGCTATTTTTTTTAGAAGAGGCCCGCAGGCTACTCATGTGGTCCTTTGGGGCCTTAGCTGCGCGTGCGGGCACCAAATTGCTGAAGTATGAAATACATTTGCTGAAACATGAGATTACATTTGTTTTTTCCAACATTCAAATTCACTGACAAGAACTTGCACATTAGCTTAATGAAAGATTCGGAATCTTTCGTAGGTATGAATGTGAGTGTGTTTGACAGGTTGTCTATACATGAGGCCTAAGTGCCTTGTGATTGGCTGGAAACCAATTCAGGGTTTACTCCACCTCTCACCTTAAAATAGGTTCCAGCTCACCTGCGACCTTATTGAGGACAAGCTCAACAGAAAAACAATCGACGTACACAACCAAAACGACAACTAAAATAAGAAAACATGTACATACAAAGTACACACAGACATGGGTCGTCATGCAAGCACGCACACAACATCAATGAAATACTGTATTGCTTCACAATATAATGCGTTGCGTCACATCCCTCGCTGGTTCCAAATTGAGATTAGTGTGTCAGAAAAGTGCCAAGAGGGATTAGGCTGCTCTTGAAGAGGCTTATTCACAGCAGCAATTTGTTAGCAACTAACATGAGCGGCTAATCCTCTTCACGGGAGGAGATGAGGGTGGAGACTTGCCGCACGGAGCCTTCCCGCCCTGATACGCCCTGACGACAGTTGAGGCCGCACGCCAACACGTTTGTGTCACGCTGCCAAAGCGGTGACGGTCCACAATGTTGTTGGTTGTTGTTTTGCTTATGACATGATGAAACACCGACAGACAGACAGAGAGAAATGAGACAAAAAGCAATTAAAGGAGTCGGGAATGCCACAAACATTTGCACTGATTTTATAGTTGTGTACTTAAAATTGATGTCAGCACTAAATGAGACATCAGTGATTTTAGGCTCGTTTTGTAACACAATTCATCAGTCCCTATCACGCCCATTTTCTAAGGAACATATATATATATATATATAAACATAGTTTTTGAGCGGAAAAATGGGCCCCATAGTGCCTTTAAAATAAACAATTATGCCACAACACTATTCTGGGCCAAAATAATGAGAAGCGCGAAAGCAAAAGCAAGAGCAAAAAGACAAATCAAGAACAACGACTGGTACTTGTTTTATTGGGTGATGGATGGAGACAAAAGGATAGCACAAAGCAAAGACAACACCTTCTCGGCAGACAACTTGCAGCAATTAAGGAAGAAAGCAATCGCAAATGATCAAACCTTCTAAGAATGTCGATTCAGGGGGGAGATACCTTGATGAAAGAGACTACAAAAAACCAATAATAAGAATAACAATTAAAAAAACTCCAATACAAATAGAGGATAAAAAACAGACAGCAAAAAGCAGTAATAGACAACAGTAGAAATGTCTCGGGGCGGCCCGGTGCACGAGTGGTTAGCTCGTCGACCTCACAGTGCAGAGGTGCGGGGTTCGATTCCGGCTTGGGCCTCCCTGTGTGGAGTTTGCATGTTCTTCCCGTGCCCGCTTGGGTTGTCTCCGAGTACTCCGGTTTCCTCTCACATTCCAAAAACATGAATGGCAGGCTGATTGAACACTCCAAATTGTCCGGAGGTGTGAGCGTGAGCACGGAGGGTTTGCACGGAGGGGTGTACCCCGCCCCCTGCCCGAAGACGGCTGGGATAGGCTCCAGCACCGCCCGCGACCCTTGTGAGGATAAAGCGGATCGGAAAATGGATGGATCGAAATGTCTCCTGGACTTTCCCTATCAGGGTTGCCACAGTGAGTCACCGGAATGATTTGTTTATATCTATTTGGAATTGACATCATCCAGCAGAGATTCCAGCATGCATTACCTTGTGGGACGCACACGTTTGCTTGTGTAAGGACTGAGACTAAAGCTCACTGTGTGCACGCATAAATAAAGGCCTTCTGTCCCATTTTGTTCCTCACTTTGTCTCAGCAGGACGAGGGGACAGGCCGGACCGGGGCCAGAGCGGAGTGGGCGGTGCCATCCAGCAGGTTGTTTGGAAGTGGCCCAAACGTGTGGTCAGCTGACAGGGTTCGCTCGTGTCCAGAAGGCGCCTAACAGGATGAGGCCAGGCGGCCACGTGGCGGATTACAAAACGCGAGAAGAAGGTAAAGAGATTAGACCCGAAACAGAATCTGCTGTTTTAACCTCATCACTGTTGCCGCTCTGACGGGAAGCGAGGCCGAACTTGAGTCGGAATTCCGAGTGTGTCCCACCCTGTCTTTCCTCTTCCACCCCCTCCTCCGCTCCCTCTGCTCGTCCATCCATGCAGCCGCCTCTCCCGTCCACTGGGATCCCGCCGAGGCACCCAGGAACTTGAACGGCACCGATGAGGACACTTGTACACCTCCTGGACATCGTGTATACCACCTTGGAAAATTAACCCGCCATGCTTTTTAAATTAGGACTACTCTTCTTCATTTGGTGTCCGCTGGGCCTCCAAGCAAGCCAAGCTAAAGGTAGGATAGCACCAGGGGAGGACATTTATTTATTTTTGGCAGATGGTCGGCATTATTTTGTGAGGGATGGCGACAACATTAAGTACCTCCACCACCTAATGAGATCCAATGCAAAAGCTACAGTATATCACAACATTCAGTCTTTTCACAGTTGTCGTGTTTTGATTGCGAAAGGTAGGAATCCATCTTCAGAAGTGTTACAAATGGGATCCACTGGATGACTGGTAATTGATCATCCTGATTTTCCAGCAAAGACAGCAAAGGCCACCTTAAATTGAACAGTTTTATGACCATTTCTGACTTCAGCTTGAGTGCGAGGCAGCACAAGCGGTAAATCAGCAAAGAAAGCGTACGGAGATTCCATGTTAACTACGAAAGAAAAAAAAAAAAAAGAAAATTTGATGAAGGAAAATTACATTATACTAAGTACATGAAAATAGAATAAAGACTATGGTGAATTCCTGGCAGGATAATTAAATTTTTTTTCATTATTATGATGCGATGCAATATGGTTTTTATTGCAGCTGCTGTTTGTAGTCGTGTCACATTTTACCGCATCGATTCGAGAGCTGTTTATCTTCTGTAGGACTGCGTCAATATCATGAGAAAGTGCCCATTGCTGTCCTCATCAGAATAACTCAGTCATCCTGAAAATAGAGCGACGAATGACACTTATCAGTACAAGGAAAAGAATCTTAAAATGTTTTTTCGTCATTTTGTACACGTTTTGTCTTTGAATGTACGTTGCTTTGGCACGTCCGTGGTGGATAGTTGCAGAATGAATATTTTGATGTTTTGACATTTTCATCATATTTTGAATGGAGTTGGGTGTTGTTTAGCTGAACACGTCCACTCTGTCCTAGTGAAATATCAACTGATTAAAAAAAAAAAACTTTCATAAATTCGAAATGCTGCACATTTATAAACCACACACAGTCAGCTGGGTTAAGGATACATGTTACTATCTGAAAGTCCACCATGGGCTCGTAAAATGTAAACATCGCCCAAAAATGTCCACCCTGTCATTATCAAAATGGACAGCAAGCAAGCTCACATTATTTTGCAGTTTGCATGTGCATTGTCTGCTTGCAGTTCGTTACAAGGAAACGTTTTATCAATATGCATTTCTAGCCTAGTGGAAATGTTCAACTTTTTGCGGTGATGAAATGGGGAAATGTCAAAGGCACCTTGTGGGCTTTCTACTGTATTATTAATAGTATTATTATCGTTATTATTATTGTCATGCAAATGGCTGACAACCACTCCAAGTGTATGACACCTCTTGCCCACAGTCAGGTGGGAATGATAGGCTTCTTCTTGGAATTATTATTGTTATTATCAGCAGTAATAATAGTAGCAGTACCATCAATGCTAAATTGCTTACCATAATCTAATATTTTTCATGTTTCAATTCTAGCTCTTAAGTAACAATAGTTGGTAAAAGTACCATTTGTTTTTGAGAAAAAAAAAGAAAAAAAAACAGTTGGTAGTGGTTGTTAAAACACCCACGTACACTTAACAGCACATGCAAAAAAAAAAAAAGTACAACAGATAATACACAAACAAAAATAAGTAATTAAATAAAACATGCACATATGACAAGATGGCTGTTAAGGTTTGATTTGCTCACACGAGAGGAGCAAAATATCATAAATGTCTTACAGTACAATGCCGTGGCGCTTGTACACCACTGCAAATCACAATCAGAGTCTACTAAACAGCGCCAGTCAAAGCTCAGCGTGAGGCAGAATCTTTGACACTGCCCTTGAGCATGCAGGTGTACCTGGGCAGTGGTATTTACAGGCACGCTGAAAGGCTAAAATGAGGAACTTTTTTATTAGAGCCACAAAAGCCCGGTGAAGCTCACAAGTGCTCTTCCATGAACAAAACAGGTGGCTGTGTGAGCGTGGATAATATAATGTGATAACGTCTGGTGTCTTGATCGGTGTGATGTGCCCGCTTGAGCTCATTACGCCGAAGGAAACAAAAGCCATTCTGTTCCCGGCGTCACAGGACGCTAATCTTTTCTGGCTCGTAACTCTGCCGGGCAGCCTCCTGCGCCTGCGTCGGCTATTAAGGCCTCTCGTCCCTCCTTCCCTGCTCTCATCCCCGTGGCTGTGCATGTGCACACACACACACACACACACACGCACACACACACACACACACACACACACACACACACACACACACACACACACACACACACACACAAATCCTCATTTCAGCGTCGTTTTATCAAAAATAATGCGAGACCACTTTTAACGCCTGGACCTTTAATCAGTGTGGTTTACCTGAGAGCCCAAAAACCCGGGAATATTATTTGTCTTATTAAATTTCATCCATCATTTTTTCATTGTATTTTTCTCAAGTGCTTGTGGTCATTGGAGTTGCGAGTGAGCTTGAGCCTGTTCAAGGGGACTTTGGTCGAAAAGTGGGGAACACCCTAGACTCGTCATCGGCTAATCACAGAAAAGCATTCACATTCACTTCAGCACAAACTGGCACACTTTAAAATAATGTCGTATGTAATGCAAAGTGAACGATTGATTCCAGGGTCACATCCATCCATCCATCCATCCATCCATCCATCCATCCATCCATCCATCCATCCATCCATCCATCCATCCGACCACCAATTCGCACCTACCGACAATGGAATATGGAAGAAAGCGAGAGAAAAACACTTTCAAGATTCAAACCCCAGCCCCCGTGAACGATTGATTCCAGGGTCACATCCATCCATCCGACCACCAATTCACACCTACCGACAATGGAATATGGAAGAAAGCTCGAGAAAAACTCTATCAAGATTCAAACCCCAGCCCCGTTAAAAAAGTGAGGCAAACCATAAGCACCCCATGCTGCTAATTTAAAGCTAATTTAAATTAAAAGCAACTAACTAAGCGTACAATTCAGGTCGAGCATTTTCCAACTGTGACTGTGACCACAAATAAATATGAGCGACTTCATGCGTGTCTAAAAAAAAAAAACAACAAAAAGTAGGAAGAAAAAATATATAATGTTATGGAAATACAGTTGTTCACTGGGGAGAGGAGTCTAAAGATTAACCAATATTGATAACCTATACAGTAACCTGATAACATGATAGGCTGTCCGCTGGAGTAACCGCTGTCCCTGAAAATGATAAAAGAGCAAAAATATTTGTTTTGGATGACACTTTTTAGTTGTCTGTTTTTGATATTGGGAAACAAAATATTCCGCCCCACAAATTACCAGAAGCGCAAAAGGTGACCCGGTGTCTCGCCTGACAATGACTCTTTGGATATTCTCACTTTGAGACCATTTGGTATTTATATTTGTGCAGGGCCAAGTAATTTTATTTCTCCATTCCCTTTCGCGTATGATGTCAAGGGTATCTCACAACACAACACGGTACAATGTGCGCATGTGAAGCAAAGGCATGAACAAAAGAAAAGTTGGATAAAGACACATAATGGGCATCAAAAAAGTTTAGTTGAAATGCGACAGTTCCCTCGCACGGCGTGTGAGAGGTGCACTATTCACTCTCTCAAGGTCGTGCCACTGCTCTTTAACTTGGAAATCTGAAGGACGTGCTTTGGAGTGTCAATCCTCAAGGCTGACGGAAGAGGAAAATGCGCCCACGCCGCATCCTTTCTCTCTCAGTCACATTGTGAACATTGAACATTTTTATCAGTTTACCTTTTCACCGTTGAATTAGCAGGACAGTTCATGAAGAACACACTGTGACCTTGTGTCCATCATCACATCATGTCAGAACTGCGCGCAAACCTTAAGCAGCATTAGATTTTGCTCTCCCATCACCACACAGTATAAAACCATTTGTGAGTGTTGGAATGTAATGAGAAAAAAAAAATCCATATAATATTTACTGTTTACTCCTATTGTATTTGGAATCTACGTGACAAAATGAACTAGTGTCTAAAGAAAATGACCAATGAAGATCAAAGGAGCATTGCCTCTCAAAGTCAATTGGACTAAGCTCCAGATCAAGACTTTAACGTTTTCATGCACCCTGTAACCTGAAAATATGATCAGCTGCCCACTGTAGTAACCGCTGTCCCTGAAAGGGTTAATAACTGGGCAATATATTTCATTTATTTTGAAATGAAATATTAATATATTTTTTTTCCAACAGTCATACGTAAAATTGTAAAGAGAAAAAATCCATCCATTTCCTGATCCGCTTTATCCTCACAAGGGTCGCGGTGCATGCTGGAGCCTATCCCAGCCGTCTTCGGGAATTAGGCGGGGGACACCCTGAACCGGTTGCCAGCCAATCGCAGGGCACACAGAGACAAATAACCATCGGCGCTCACAGTCACACCTAGGGACAATTTTGAGTATCCAATCAGCCTGCCATGCGTGTTTTTGGAATACGGGAGGAAACCGGAGTACTCGGAGAAAACCCACGCAGGCACGGGGAGAACATGCAAACTCTACACAGGAAGGCCACGACCTCTGCACTGTGAGGTCAATGCGCTAACCACTGGACCAGCAGGCCGCCCAAGAGAACAAATAACTAACTAAACAAATAAATAACGGGAAGTCTTATGGCCCTATTTTCATGCCCAGCACAAGTCTAGTACTAAGTGCAGTCTAACTGTGTGCATGGGTGAAGTTTTCTTCCTCCTATTTTCCGTGATTGGCGCAGGTAGAATGGGGCCTTTGCACCGCTGTGCACCGTGGTGAGCGGAGATGCAGCTGCCTCGTTTGCCATCCACTGGAAGCAGCTCCCCTCATTATCTTTGAATTAAGCACACAAAGAGGCGTGCGGTCTTCATGCAGATGCAAGAGATTAGGGCGCGCAAAGTGCATTTAAAAGGAACTAAGGAACTGCAAAATCTACACTCATGGATTCTGTAAAGTTGGCAATTGCCAAGTTGGCACTTGGAGACCAATTTCTGTGTGTGACAACCCCAGCACCCATAGATCTGCTGTGGTCAGCGGGTTGCTTTGAAAAATATTTTTAAGATGACAATAATAATCATAAACTGTCCAATGAATTGATTTGTACAATGATTCAGAGGGATTGTCGCACGCTGTTGTAATATTTATGAATGAAATACATTGACATCCACCATACGTTCATGGAGCTCAGAATCGATCAAATCCACAAAAAAAACGTGTTGCACTACCTGCGCCACAAACCTAGACCTGCCTTTAGCTGGTCTAAAGTCTAATCTATTTTCTGTCACCAAATTGTCAAGTGCGCCGGGGCAAAAATGCCCTCAGTTCGCCGGAACACCCAGCGAGGCAAAACACCGTTTGCCAAATTCCCAATCATGGAAAATGGACTTGTCCTGGGGAGAAAATGAAGATGTGCCAGTTTTTAGGCCCAGCGCACGTATGCCTGTCGACCAAAAGAGGGCCCTTAATGATGCATCATCTCATGCATCTCGCTTTTACATCCCCTCACAGCACTCATTACAAAAAAGAAGCACATTTAAATAATCCGTGGGAGGATCAAACTGTTGCCATCCTAACTATAAATTGTTTCTCAGTTAAACATTCTTGCCATACTAGCGCATTAATTAACAGTAGGCCTAGATGCAATATGAATAAAATGCGTACAAAAATTCTCTCATTCCAAAACAAGTTAACCACTGCAAATGTTGAAACATACAAACAAGAAAACTGTAGTGTAAGTCTAACACACAATTATTTTATTCATAGTAAAAGATTACAACAACAACATATCTGAACTTTACATAAAAAGTGACAAGATATACTGCTGGTTTTGTTCAACCACGTATCAGTCGACAGCAGGGGTGGCCATTACGTCGATCACGATCGACCAGTAGATCAAGGACTGGTGCCAAGTCGATCTGAGGGGTGTAGAGGGAAAAAAACCAACAACATTTGTGTCTCTGTGCATGTTAGTAATATATTTTCCTCTTTCACGGGAGGTTCTGGTCCGCGATAAGCGAGGGATCACTGTATTTCCCAAAACTGCATACAAAGCAATGTCAAAATGCGAAGGCCATTTGAGCAACAAAGCTAGTGTTTATCTTAGACGTTTGAACAAACAACACAACCTGAGCGCTCGGTGCTGCACACTGTTTGTCCGCTGCCTGCACACGAGCGTGCATGAGTCCATCTCGCTTGCCAGAATCGAAAGAGGATCACGTTGCAGAATTGATCTTGCGTTTTGTTTTTCTCCCCCTTTCCGCCCCAAAAAACAGCAAAGAACAACAACTCCCCAAAATCTTGAGTTTTCTTTAAGCTTGGTAGATAATCCAAAGGAGCCCCTTTTTGTTATTTGGGTCTGATGACTTCCCGTCTGTGTTTGGGGGGCTCATAAATCCTGGCTTATTGTCTTAAGGAGCCCTCTGAGGGTTGCCACCTGGCATCACAATGCTGGCTTTTCTTCTCAAACAGCTCTGATGTAATACTGACGACTGGCGCACTGGCTTGTGTAATAGCGCCGAATTAGCTTCTGCTCATACTCCCCGTCCGAGCTAAGGTCTTCTGCACGTGGGCAGCATGTCGCAGCTCGTCCGTGCCCACGTGGCCGCCCGTGTTGGAGTTATGCGTCATATTTGTTGATTTTCATCATCTTTTTTTGGGCAGTTGATGTGATGTAATCCTGAACAAACTGGAGTGTGCTGTCAGGATATTCCAGTCACATTTGACATTCATAATTGACGTGTAAACTGACCGGGGAAGAATGAGTGACTTGACCAGTGCTACTGGTAATGATTGACAATTAGACTAGCCGATGATGGTGTCATATTACTACAACCGAGACTATTGAAAAAAGTGTCGGACTTATGTAGAGATGCTGATGAACGTGGAATCTATAAGGAAGTGTTTGGAATCAGAATCTGAATGAGTTTGTTGGCTATTTGTGTAAGCACCACATTGAAAAACATTTACAAGTGACCAGCAACATTCAAACAAAATGCAACGCAAGAGAGAACAGCAATAAAACTTGGCTGGAGAAAACATGCCTGCTTGTGGAAAAGACCCATAATCACCTTCCAGAAGGATAAATTACTGCACAGAATGAAACGTTTTCCAACACCTGCCAGGGAAAAGGAGAAACGGTCCAAGATACAGTGCCAGACAATGGGCACATTATTTTCATTTCATTTCATTTTGAGTTGTTCGGGCCGGCCTCAGCACAGGGGGAGAAACTCTCAGCAAGAGAAGTAGAACATTTAACTGAATGCCTGAAGGCACACGAACAACAAGGCTGGCAGCAGGATGACCTGAAGGCTAATTTACAATACTTGAGGCCTGAGACAATATCACCCAGGTCGGGCACATAAGTGTCAGTTTTCTGATTCTTTACAGTTTATGTCTATAACGGTAACCCCTAAAAACTTAATATGACGATGGGGCCAAAACGCACCATGATGCAAAGGGGCATCAACGTAATTATTGAAATGTAGACTGACCAACAAACAGACACAATTACACAAGCCAATGAAGAGTTACTACAGCTAGAGATAAGACTATCACGATACAATATTGGCACAAATCTATCACCTTTTGAAAGGGCAGAAGTGCAACAGGCTCCTTCTGCTTGGCTTTTGTCTTGACTAGACCAGATTAATTTATTATTTTTTTTAGGCCGAATGGTTTGTTTCACTTTGGAAATGAATACTGTTCTGCTATCTTCATAGAGCAAGCAGGCCAAATCTTTGTGTGACTAACGAGGTGCCGCTCAATTACCAGTGAGCAACACGGCAGTACTTTAGAACATCACAGAAAATTTGGATGTGGTATTTGGTTGTTGCATTTTAATTCCCCAGTTCACACAGCACATGGATCAGATTTGGCTCAATTTGACTTCTCCCTGTTCCCCAGACTGAAACATGAACTATGTGGTCAACATTTTGATACTGATGTAGTAAATGAGGCATTCCTTGAGGAGTGTCATTCAACCTGGTTTTGGAATGGATTAATGCAACCGGAGCATCGATGGAACAAATGCATTGAATTCCAGGAGTATTCTGTTGAAAAATGATAATAGACCAGAATTCTACCTGCCTCTTGTCTTGTTCGGACAGGGAACTTTTGCGACGCAACTCGTATTTGCTTGATTTGTTCATTCTTACAGGACCTATAAAATGTCCAATTTTGTAATTCTGTATTTAATAGTATGATTGAATTTTAACTATATGAGTCCTCTCTGCGAAAAGTATTATGTTGGTATCAAGAAAATGCTTTCTGTTTCTACTTGCAGACATCCAGTACCATGGTATCTCCGGACTCCGGGATGTGAGGTACCGGTACTTTTTAGAAGCCTCCCGAATGACAAAATATAACAGTAACAAAGTGAGAGCCAGCGAGGATGGACATCGCAGGAAGAGGTCGACCATTCTCACCACTGGTGTCAAAGTGTGTCCCCATGAGACCATGAAAGCTGTTATCGGCAGCCATCGAGCATACTACAAGCTCCGAGGTAAATATGCATATGCTCTTTTTTAAATTTATTTATTTATTTATTTTTACCTGAAGTCCATCCGTATCACATACTCAAATATTTTTTTTATTTTCTTTTTTATATGTTCTAATGTATTTTAGTATTATCTATCTATCTATCTATCTATCTATATCTATATCTATATATCTATATCTATATCTATATCTATATCTATATATATATATATATATCTATATATATATGAAGAAATGTGTTTGTCAATTTATTTCATTTATTTATCATGACAATTATCGTCATTTATGTTTACAGTAGAAAACACTTGAAAAATGTTTTTTTTTTTCAGAAGAATACAGATTGGCAGCTGTACTGTCGTGCCCGTCACACTTCCCATAAAAATACCTGCTAAATGTGCTTCACTGGACGAACAAAAAAGTAGATTAAAGAAGAAAAATACAAATAATGCCATTAATGATGTAAAAAAAAAAAAAAAAAAGGATATATCTTTTTGGAGTAGAGACACAAAGAAAGCCTTGATATTTAGCATTTATACACAAATGGTTTCTGTCCAATAAAATAGATTGTGTTTGATTCAAGCTGTGCATTAAAATGGCCACCCAAGCTGGGACAATTCATCCGTTGATAACATGCATGACTCCAATGAGTCATTTAAAAAAAAAAAGGATCAAGATGACTTTGTGTTGCGGACGTAATCGCTGCGTGCCGAAATTAATTTGCCAGAGAATAAAGATGATGTCAGACCTTGCAGGCACAAGAAGATTACATTGTGTTTGGGATATTTATATTCATAAAAATATGCAAATGCGGCAGATTAAAAAACATGAACAAGTTGACCTTTATTGAATTGGCCCAACTACTTTTAATGTTTTATTTATTGATATTACTGTACTGTATTTGGAGTTGTGCTCAAACGCTATTAGGAAGCAATCCAGTTTGTACAGTGGATTTACATAATTACATGGATGAATATATGAATAATTAACAGAATGGAATAATTAATTTAAAATAATTGATTCCACTGTACCTCAAATAACGTATGCATTCTTGCGCATAATTTTTCTGTGCTCCAATTTTCCTGTGAAGGAAACGACAAAAAGCTTTTGAGAGCGTTTCATAAGTACAAATTTACAGTTCATATTGAATGTTAATAAGGAGTGGAAAACAGACGTGCAATGACAATTCCCAATTCCAATGAAGTTGGGACTTTGTGTAACAGTGTCAATAAATACAGAATCAAATGATTTTGAAATCCACCTCAACCTATATTCAACTGAATACACTGCAAAGACAAGATCATTAGAGCTTTCTATTTGTGCCTAGCACAAGTGTAAGGCAAAACATGGTCTAACTGTATGCACGGGTGGAGTTTTCTTTCTTTTGGTATTTTCACAAATACATGCAATTAGAAAAGGGCGGTGTGCGCCACTGCGGGCATGACAGAGACACAACCGATTCGCTTCGCAGCCAAAGGAAGTGGCTTCTCTCATTCCCTTTAAACTCCAGAGGGGTACAGTCTTTCACATGGAGGAAACAGAAACTGATTCACCATGCAGAAAAGCCGAAGTGCGCAAAATACGTTTGCAAGGAATTGCGAGCAGACCTCCACAGTTGGCCAGGACGATCACAATCACCGCTGTGAAGTGGACACTTGGAGATCGCCTTCCAAGCCGATTGTTGGCATCGGTGTGTGACACCCCCCAACCCCACGCTCTCGGTGCGCCAGAATGCCTGACTTTGTCAAATTACCAAACATGCTAAACAATCCCTGCAAGGCACAAAAAACAAGGCATTTTTTACGGCCCATCCCACATGGTGTTTGCGAATATATATTCCTCATGTTAAAACTGATCAACGTTATTGTTTTGTTGCTGCTGTTGTTGTTGTTTTTTTTAAATACTCAATTTGAATTTGATGCTTGCAACATGTTCCAAATAAGCAGTGACAACAAAAGACTTTGAAAGTTGTGAAACACTCAAAAAACCAAAAAAAAAAGAACAAAACATTCCACTGGTGAACAGGTTAAGTGAAAAGAGATGCGTGTCACGAATGGGTATAAAAGTTGTTCAAAAGCAAGGATGTAGTGAGGTTCACCACTTTGTGTGAACTTTTTCCACCGACTAGATTTGGCAATAACACAAAATGTCATCTTCTTTTCAAGTTTGTCAGGAAGCCATTTGGGAGGCCTTTCGCATTTTCCTGGACAGGGTGCCAAACACAGAGGAGTACCAATCTTGGGTTTACACCTGCCAACATGAAAATCTCTGTATGGATGACCTGGCTCAGAACTTCAGTAGTTCTCAGGAGCATCTGGACATGGTGGCCCGAGTGAGTGCTACTTTGCTTGCACTGAAGCTGATAGTAAACTGACAAAAATGACTACTACACAGGCACATTTTACATTAACATGAACATTACTCCTAAATGCCAAAATAATAAACGTTAAAAAAAAAGCAGAGATTAAATTTTTGAACTTCAAAGTTAAATACAACTGAATTGGTGATTTCCTGGTGTACCATTAGAGGGAGCTTGCACACCATTAGCGGTACACGTACCACACTTTTGGAATCACGAATCAAACGAGATGACATTATTTTTTTCTTTCAGCGAGTGGCTGAGCAGGCTGAACTTGAAGGGTAGGTTCAAATTCATCTTTTTATGTAGCGTTTTGGGGATGTTTCTTGTCATTTTCTTGAAGATTTCTTTTGTATTTCGGTATGTGCTTTGGCCAGTTCGTTCGAACCAGATTTGCATTTTTTTTCACTTCGATTTGCTTTCACTGATGTTGTCAGAATGTTGTTGCTTGTGTCATTACATTTTTTGTGACTTAAACCATACGTTTCAATGCTTATTAAAATTATTAAAGCGTAAGATAGATTTGAACCCTTTCATGGACCCTGTAACATGATAAGCTGACCACCGTAGTAACAGCTGTCCCTGAAAGGGTTTTAAAAAAAGTGACATTACTAAATGGGGTTCTTTGACTAATATAGGACTCATTTAATAAAACTAGAGTGAAAGTCATATTCTAATGGTTAATGTCTCATTTACCAGTGTTGTAATGGAAACACCGGAACCGGGGGTGGAATGTGAGTTAAAGACAAGTGAGCTCATGACCTACCCATTCAGTATGCATTGATGTGACCGACTAACAATATGCTAACTTGCATATTTAATTTGGTCTCAGGCACCTGGACCCCCCCAGTGATTCTAATTCCAACAGAAGATAATATGGTATTAAAACACAGTTTCAGTAACTTCTTTTCAATGAAAACGGTTGCACCGAGTGACGATTTTGTCTGTGCCAGATCACAGAAGAGCCAGACATGATAAAAGAGAACGACGGGGAGTACATTGTGGAGTTTAACGCTACCATTGTGGAGCCGTCGTACATTGAGCTGCTGCATGACCCCCAGGCGGCTGATGCTGATGACATCACAGGAGAAATAACCGACAAGGTACAAACGAATGAGGATTTTGAGAACTTTCTTCCTCCTATCAAACCACTTTGGCTGAGTTAAGTTCTTGAAATAAGCATAGATTTGTTTAAACGATACTGCAGTCTGCCCTATACAAATGTCACTTCATCTTCGAGGCTGTCTTGGCCTTGCTTTGTAGACTGGAGCTACTTTATGACCTGGACCGAAGCCAAGTGGCTTTTTTCCCTTACAGCCACATTGGGATGGCGAAGCGTGTCCACTTTACTCTTGGCCCAAACACAGCCATGAATCAACGTCCACAAGGGGTCTTATTGCTCGCAAGCCAGAAGGTTAGGTCTTGAGCTAATTAGGTGAATAAGTACTCCAGGGTCACCTCATATTCTCAATGGTGAGGGAAGGGTACCATCTTTGACATGATTTACAACGCTATCAACTCAAATTTTGCCTTTGGCAGTGCAGCAACTTCCAGTGGACTAGAAACTCATTGCTGTATTCGGGCCATTGATTTCTTGGCAAGTCCAGCATTGCTATGGAAATGGAAGTCATCAATTAGAAGCACTGACACGGTATTGATGGTTGCATGCTGAGAGTTCAGATATGGAGAGGCAGTAGGGGAGTCGGATGATCTGCATTTCTGAACAGATGTGTTTTTAATTGGCTTTTAAATCAGTCGAGTGATTTAGAGTCGCAGCTGTCTGGGGCGGAGCTCTCGAAAGGTTGGGGGCAGCGAAGGCAAAGGTGCTGGGGTGTAACATTGGAGGAAGTCATTGAGATTTTGGCAAGCAAGAGGACACAAAACTGTCCTGTCGAGAGAGCCAGTGAATATGTTGGGAGACGGTTGGAATGTGTTCTGGGATTTTACAGAAGTCGATTCCAAGAAAGTACTTCATTTGTCAAAGGGACAGAAACATTTGTTGGTTGTATTTCACTCATCCGTGAGGATTAATGAGCAGAATCAAGATCCCGTAGAAATCCCGCAAAGTTTGGCTTGAGCGCAGAGGTGAGGCAGCTAGGCTAACCACAGGGACTAGGTGACAACCAATTCTGAGTGAGGGGGTATCAGGAGAGGTTGAGGGCAGCGGTTTCAAATTTCGGTCGCCTGACAAGGATCCTGATTATTTGCATTAGGTGTGTGGCAGAAAGGGAGAGAGATGGAAAACATGCAGGAAAGAAAGCGGCCCTCGAGGACTCGAGTTTGAGATCCCTGGTTGAGGGAGAAGATGATGTTGACTTCTTTTCTTGAAACTCATTTTCAAGAATTGCTGGCCATGGTTGTTTTTGAGTGTTGAATAGATGATGGAAGTCATGCGTGGTTTTATCTAAATCTAAATCTGGTGATCATCAATATCATTGTCCACTGTATGATGTGACATCATATCTAGTTGAAGATCAGAAAGGGCACCCGGTGAGATGCAGCTCGTGATGGAAATGAAGTTAACGCTGATCAAGAGATAAGATCAAAATCAGATTAAATGTGACTGTATTTTATCTTTAAGAAGAAAACAAATGTTGGTAAAGAGCAACTTTTGAAATCATGTCATTCTGGGTTGTATTTAAGTTTATGCCTCTTCTTCCGGTAGATGCTTCATGCCCTTAAAAAAATTCCAGGATTTAAGGAAATTCGCATGTTGGGATTCAAGTGAGTTTACTCTGTGTGTGTGTGTGTGTGTGTGTGTGTGTGTGTGTGTGTGTGTGTGTGTTTTGTCGGTAAATAGTATGGTAACAAACGACAAAACCAAACGACACAATGAACAGAACACAATTGTTGCATGCCTTATTTCTTCCCTGAATCGCATTTTTGTAACTTGACTTGTTGTGTGCATCAGCTCAGAGGATGTGATTCTGCATTATGCCGTCGTCTTTGATGGAGACACCAAACTCAGCGATGAACCTGAGCCTCCAGATGGCCAGACAAATGTGGATGCTCCTAAACTGAGGCATATGATTATGAAAGCTTTACAAAAGGAGCCATCGCTTCCTCTGGACATCCAGAATCTAACCTTTGAAGCTGGTGAGCACAATTTTCACGCTTTTTCAGTGGAGCTGCTGAGGAGAAAGTACAATTGATTTTTCCTGTGTGTCTTCTCAGTAACTACAGCCTACCCAGATGCAGCACTCAGCATGTACACCACTGGGAGCGGGGATGTCATCAAGGTCATAGAAGAGGACACCACCCCAATGTTCTTCTACACAGTGGCAGCAACAGAAAAGACATTTGAACGTATGACAATTCAACCTCAAACACACACTTTGGCGTCTTCCATACTGACCACCCTCCCAGAATCCACCTCTGCACCCTCAGTCGCCGATGAGGTGCCAGTGGCAGCAGCAGTGGAGGATGCATCCGGAGGTGATTCTTCAGCAGAGATGAGTGATGTCATCACGCCAGCTACAACACCAGAGGCCATCTTAGAACAGGGACAAGAGGCAGGCGTCAAGGATGAAAGTGCAATAGAAGTTAACAGTGGAGGTGAGGTGATCAATCAATAATTTCTCTGAGGGTCAACATTTATAAAAGTATTTTTTCTTTTGCAAGAACCTGAAGGGGGAGACACGGGAGAGAATGATTACGTAACTTCGTCACCACCAGACCCCCATCCTGAAATAGTGATCATCGATGAAGCTCACCTCTCTGGCACAGAATCGCCATTGTCGTTTCATGAGGACGGTATCATAGGCATGGAGTCAGTGTCAGACATGCAGCCTATACCGTCACCTGCAGACAAAGAAGATGCCCCCATCGAGGTTACCAATGAAGTAACAAGTGTTGTCGCCACCAAAACCCCTATCGACATCTCCAGTGGAGCCAACAGCGACTCTTCCAATGAGGTTCCCATGGAAGTACTCAGCAAAATCTTTAATGAAGCTCCCAGCGAGGCCTCCAGCAAAATTTCTAATGAAGTCTCGAGTGAAATTCCCAGCGAAGTCCCCACAAAGTTCTTCCGCAAAAACCCTAGTGATGCTCCCAGTGATGCCCCCATGGAAGTCCCCAGTGATGTGCCCAACAAGGTCTATAATGACGCTTCCAGTGATGTCAACACCAATGTCCCCAGTGAAGTCTCCCAGGAGGTTCACAACACAGTCTCTGTTGAAACCCCTGGTGAATTATTCACTGACACTCCCAGAGACGTCACCGACAATGTGCCCATTGAATCCGCCAGTGATGGCCCCGGTATTGTCCCCGGTGCAGCCTCCAGTGAAGCATACAGCAAAGGCCCCAGTGAGGCCCATGTCAGGCCCCAAGTTGACATTCCCAACAATGTCTCAACTGAAACTGCCAGCACGACCCACGACGAAGCTCCCAATGAGGCCCACAGTGAAACTGCCCACGCAGTGCCCAGTGAAGCCCCCAGCATTGTCCTGACTGAAGCTCCCGGTGAGGCCAACAGTGAAGCTGCCAACGCGGTGTCCAGTGAAGCCCCCAGCATTGCCCTCACTGAAGCCCCCAGTGATATCTCCAGTGAAGGCTCTGTCGAAGCCCCCAGTGAAGTTCCCAACCCAGTCCCCACAGAACCCCTCAGCATTGTCTCCAGTGAATTATCCAGTGAGACCCCTGGTGAACCCTCGAGCTCAGTCCCCAGTGAAAGCGATGCAATCGATTCAAGTGGAGGACCCAGCGGAGTGATCCCAGCCTTGGCGGACCCTCCTTCAGAAAACTCCAACATCCAGGAGGATGTGGAGCCGAGACAGGGTGGGTCGGAAATGCCCGAGCCTTTGGAAGAGGACAGCAGTAGTGTTAGATACCCTTCAGAGGCTGACGAGCGGTCCACAGCCTCCCCAGCCTCAAGACAAGCCAGCACTCCAGTGATGGCCGCGGTGCAGCAGAGCAGAGAGTTAGTGGTTTTCTTTAGCTTGAGGGTGACGAACATGATGTTTTCTGACGACCTGTTCAACAAGACCTCCCCAGAATATAAATCACTGGAGAACACCTTTCTCGAGCTGGTAGGTACACAAGCTTTTGCGCTGGATGTAATGTTGATGCATGCAACCTTTAGGTACTTTCTTTTATGAGCTCATCAGTGTAATGACAACGTTTATTTAATACGTGACAAGGTCATTGGCACTTAATATGGACTTTGTGAGGCTGCACTTTGTAGCAAGCCTTATTCTCACAGCTGCCAATTGAATCAAACAGGTCGTAACGAATTTCTATTTTTTTCTCAAAATATACTTTTTTTTAAATTTTATATTTTTTTTTTATAAAAGTTGAGAGTTTGACATGGTGGAAAGGCCAAATTTCTAAAGGTGTGCTGTTGCCAGCAAATATTAGGTACAGTACTGAACAGTGTACCACCTATCAGTGAGTTAAGAGTAGAAACAGCACAAAACTCAGCAAGAAACTTGTTTGTTGACATTTTATTGTATTTCATTTATTTTTTAACTTGGTGGCTGCCCCTACAGTTGTTCAGTGTATTGACTTTTTCTGCTGTGTTGAAATGCAAGTTGACTGTGACAATCATTTATTTGCAAACTGACAAAGACCCAGGCCAAAGCTAAAACAAGCTACAGGAGCCAAGCTAATGAATATGTGTGATAAACACTAACAAAACTTACATAAACATTGTGTGATCATGTCAACATACATACCAAAGTTTATACGAGTAACTGCATGCAGATATTTTGACTTTAGCACCAACACTAGCGCGGAATAGAGCAGTGTCCTGGATGGTCTCAGACGACCATGCCAGGTGGTTTGGGGTGGCTTCTGTTTTGTCTCCTCGTTTCAAGCCAGCGTTCCAGCACAATGTCTATAAAGCGGTTATTTTTAAGGTCAAACGTTGACTTACTTCTAGTCAAGTGTTGAAAAAGAAGAATGAAAAAGTTCTACCAATAACTGTGTTTCACTCAGACTCAACACTCCGGGCCCAGAAAGCCGCCAAATCCTGGAGCATCCAGTAAATCTGGGCCTAGGAGACAGACAACTTTAGCCTCCATACCGGTATTTTTCTTCCATATTGGAACTCACACGTGTGACATCTCAGAGAGAGCGCAAACCTTCTACCTAACCATTTCCTAATCCATCTTTCCTAACTCGGTATGACGAATCGAAGGCACACTAACACACATTTCACCATAGAAGTTGTCACTTGTAGCCGCCTTTATGTTTAGCTTTGGTTCACCTCGAGTGTTTTTGCCTTAATTCTGTCTTCAGCATTCTTGAAACATGTTTGATTGATTGTGTCTGTCTAAGTTTAACGGGATGTGAGGGTAACGTTATTGACATTTAAAAAAAAAAAAAAGATACAAATCACCACTAATGCTCATTAATTAGCCCTGCTACGCTGTTTGATTTGTTTTAACCTCCATAAATATGAGGAAAATGCTGACATTTTTATTTTTGAATTCACAGATTTGATTGACACTCAAAACCGACAAGGGGCAGCACACATTTTACTGTACGACAAAATAATGAGAAGTAATTTCTAACTTTGTCCCAAAATTGACTTCTGAAAAAGATGATTCAGACTAAGAATACCTAAGCTACTTTTCAAATGACATGAATACATCAGTATGAAGAAATTTAACTTGCTATGCTAGCTTTTTAGGCAAAACGCACTGTAGATAGCCCATTTTTCATTAAAGTGCAAGATCAAATAAGCAGAATTTGGACTTTCTTTATATTCTTAAGGCACAATCTCTTGCGTGGAATTATTATTATTATTATTTGCTGTTGTATAAAAATGTTGTGCAGTATGTTTTATTGATTTATTTTGTTCAGCGTCTCATAACATGGATGCGTTGGGGCCTTATCAACAACACTAATGTACAGAGACTTGTTCTTGTGACAATTTAGTAAGATATATAAATAGTAATTCACAGCAATTAGTAGCTAACATTAATCATGAACATTTTCTGCTTTAATTGTAAAAAACACCATCTTTTTATGAATAAATTGTGCTGAAATACTTCCTAACGCCGTAACCATTTTCAAATGATGGAAAAATATGGCAATTCACGTCCAACATTTTGGAGTAATTACGACCACAATTCCATTAAAAACAATATATATATATTTATATTTATATTTATTTTTTGAAACTTCAATATAGATCTGCGTCTACCTCTGCAGTGGAGTAAATATAAATATATAAATAGCTATTAGGGGAATTACAGTATTAATATCAAATAGTAAAAAAAATATTGGTGCTTGATTTTCAGTATTTTTAAATAATCGTAAAAACATTTTAGCAGTTGTATACAGCATACGATTACTATAATAACGCTTAGGAGTGAGGGGGCCCATTTTTCATTTGTTTTGGGGTGCTACAGGTGTGTTGTTTGTTGCTGTTTGGGGGTTGCAAACCGGCCCACGCACTGTAGTCTGAATCATGAGACCTTGGTCTGCCTTAGTCATTGTGGAGGTTTGTCATTTGTGTATGCTAAGAAGCTTTCTGCTATTCAGGTCAGTTCTTGCCCTGCACACATTACAAACACACGCATACACACACATGCTATTAAAGGTTCCAAGCCGCTTTGCGCCATGTGTGGGCATCTGCAGCCATGTTGACACTCTACCCTGCATGTCCTTGTTTAGATATGAAGACAAACGTAATGTAAGTCCAAATAAAAATGAACACTTGTTCCTGGATGAAGTTTTGTTGAATCACTCTTGTGGATGGACATCCTGTACTTTGTATCTATACGGTCGTAACGAACCACCACACCGCTGCACGTTAAATGGCCAACACAGTCCGATTTGTTTGGAGTGGGAAACATTTTTCCCAGAGCAAATAATGGAAATCATCCTACCATTGTGACTAATTTTGGTCATGTTCAATTGTAAAAGTAATTGAAATAAATTTGACAGTAAAATGTCCCGCGACCCTTGTGAGGATAAGCGGATCAGAAAATGGATGGTTGGATAGTAAAATGTAAAAATGAAAACAAAAAGAAAAAAAAATCAGTCTTCACTTTAATGACCACGGCATGGTGGGAAGGTGAGTTTCCTGAGGAATCTCATTTTTTGACCTTCTCACTTATTAGACACAAGTCAACAGGAGATATCCATTGTTAATAAGAAGCGATGCAAGACACACACTAATCTAGGTAAAGAAGTTAGCTTGCGGGAAAAAAAAAAAGTAGCGTTAATTTTCTTTGATGTGGGCGACCTCCGGATGTCACCAGGACAGAGGATGAATAAAGTGAAGGAGCTCTATTGTCACCCTGTGCTAGAACCCCCGATGGACACAGATGGCGTCCGTTGATCCACTATTGGTTCCCTTCACAGTAAAATCAAAATAGCCACTATATCAAATGAGTACATATCTTTCATACTTGACAGAAGCAAAGTACAAACACAATGAAATGATTATTCATGAATGCATGACGATAACACGGCCGTGTCACTTCAATGCATTTTACTTGTTCACATTCTTGCTTGTAATAGAAGTGTAAAAAGCAGTTAACCCTGAAAAACTGACATTCAATCGATGGAGAAATCTCATGACAGATTTGAGGCTTTTCTTTCTCTCCCCCAAAATTCAGCCTGTACTCAAATCGTATCTCCTCGTATCGTTTCGAGGTTTAGCTGAGGTTTGAGGGGTTTACCGTTTTGTCATGTTGTGCAAATGCGAAGGAGCAGACGTAACACATGCCGAGTTTTTTTTTTTTTTTTTTTTTTTTTGCCTTGGGCACGCCTGCCGGCTACACAGGGGCTACACAGAGCTGATTACTTCTCAATACACTGTCGGTTTACTTTTAGCTTCTCGCTGAAATGAACTGATCCTGTTCATTTATTTTCCCGCTGAGAAGCAAACCCTTTTCCTTCTGTCTGACATCACATGATCAAATTGTCAAAGGAAAATTATACGTATTCATTTACAAAGGTGGACAAAAACAAAAAAAAAAAGCCTCTCCATCTCCATTCTTTAATGGTTGCCCAAACAAAGGTTTGTGCGGTTCTCCTCATCATTCCTTGTGTATAACTTCCTCGAAGCGCAAACAATAACGTGGTCAGACGTTTGATATGGTAAGTGTTGACTGCCTTTAATCAATAATAGTCCATTAGAATGGTCCTTTAAATGGGCTATTAGGGGAAAAAGAAGGGAACATTTGAATGTGATATAAAACAGCCCATTTAAATGGTTTTGCCAGACCCCCAATTAGTGATGCTGCACGCCCAATGTTTGTCATCTATACCTTCGTATACATGGCACTTGCCCTTTTTCGTTGTTGTCAACTACTCCATTTCCGTACCCCTGTACCTACTGGTTTGTGAAGCAACCACTAAAAACTGGACATGGAGGTTGGAATTAGTCAAGGACAAGCATGCAATTTTTGAATACCAGGTTCCGATTCGTCGTGACGTTTGGCCACATGACACCACAGAAGGGATGTTTCACTGGGAACCAGTAGATACAATTAGCAGTAGTTTCTCCTGCCTAGACGGAACGCGGCTGTTGTGAGGTTTTGCGATAAAAACGACCGCATTGACCTTTTGCGTGCAAGGCCGCCAAGGCACTGATTGGTCTCTTATCCATTGTTCACGGATCATTTGACATTGACGCTCAGGACGAACGGCCGAAAATGGCGGATAACAACCTAGCCACTCCTGGTGGCAACTATTAGCCGAAGGGAAGTGGCTGTCGCTAACGTGTCGGCCCGCGAGATGTGAAGTAACCCCATCAGAGCCGAGCTCCTTAAGTCCTTCTTATCTCCCACTCCGCAGCCCATCCAGCTAAGGCCTAATCTCCTCCGTTTGGTGTTTGCCTTCATGTGCAGCACGACACGAAGCGGTGGGGTGGGGGCGGAGGGGTGTTGGGGGTGGAAGTGCGATCGATGCTCATTGACGCGGGGCCATTATTTGAGCCGGTTGACTTCCTTGGCTAAATATCGCCAGCACCATCAGTCTCTATAGTCTTACTTGGTTATTTTCTCCCCTTCCTCGTAGAACAGCTGCAGGCTTTAAATGAAAGTGGCATTTGTGGTCTGCGGTCTTAGATTCTTGTTTGTGCATGCGTGGCCTTGATTTTTATGCTTGCCTTTTACGAAGCGGTTGATCTCGCTCCGTCTCTATATCGGGTGACTACAATTAGCGCGTTCTGTGCCGCGCGACGAACGCAAACCCTAATTTTGCCTCTCCATCTTATTATGCCAAGCGCTGTCATGGCGGGATTTCATGCTCGCATTAAAAATTAAACCACAAACTATTCATAGTGATCGCACAGTAAAATGTGACCTGATTAGTTTCTGGATCGGACGATGCAGTGCCAACCTCAACAGCAAGACGATTGAAAGTAGATCCTGTTGCTGTGCACTTCTTCTGAGGTGGGACGTAGATGTTGAATGCGGCTTGCCTTCCCAGCATCAAGACACAATTCCCGCTTACTCTGATCTTACCTTCAAATCCTGACTTAACAGCCCCTTTTTCAGTTTTTCTCAAGTACTAACTGAGTTTGTAGCCACATAGAAAGCTAAGAAAATCAATTCACGGTTCTACTTTTGTCAGGGCAAACTCATCAAAAATGAATTTGCCTCTCCCGCACTTCCCGCAGCTTTTGCCCTACCTCGAGTCCAATCTGACCGGATTCAAGCAGCTAGAAATCCTCAACTTCCGCAACGGCAGCGTGGTGGTGAACAGCAGGCTGAAGCTGGACAAGGAGGTGCCGTACAACGTGACCGAGGCCGTGCACTGCGTGCTCGAAGACTTCTGTAGCGCCGCGTCCAAGCGGCTCGACATCGAGATTGATAGCCGCTCCCTGGAAATAGAACAAGGTGAGGTGTCCTTGCTGATAGAATCTCTTCGACACTCCCTGAAAATAACTTTTTATTGCTTTCGCTATACTTTGCAATGTACAACCACAAAAACGAGTGAGACTCTAAGTCTGAGACCTCATAAAAATGTGGACACCCAATTTTGTGCCGACCTGTAAAGCTGGTGTCTGAGGCTAATTGATTCTAACTTTCCGGTAGCCCTTACCGTGCGAGACAGTGTTGTTTTTGCCAGCCATTTCAGATGGAGTCTTTTGGGCAAAAATGCTTCTTAGTTTTAGTCACATTTTAGTCATTCCTATTCGTGATAGTTTTAGAATATGTTAACAGGCCTCGTTGCGACTTGCCTGATAATATCAGCGTGGTAAGCCGTCAGATGCTGCTTGTGATTCGGGGTATTTTTGCCACCTAGTTTGGGGCCACATTTACCGTTACTGCTGTCTACAATGCATTGTGCTGTTCTTTCTGCTGGGTTGTACAGAAAGTGTGTCCATATATCTTTTCATGGTCCATCAAAGGAAAGCGTGTCCGTGTGTGTGACTATTGACCGCAGTGGGGTTGTGTGGTGCCGGTGTGGAGTTGTGCCCTGCGGTGCCGGCCAGGTGGTGGGCGTGACCAAACATGGATAGGACACAGCAGCATTGCTAATATTTTTTTGACAGACAGATTACACGCACAATAGGAAGAGATGTCATGCATTTTGAATGTCTGACACACCACATGCTAACAATTTCGTCCAATCTCGTCTCGTCAACGAAAACTCACACACGCGTCATATTTTAGTCATCAAAGAGCCACGTTGAGCTCATCGTCGTCTCGTTATCTTCATGAACAAAATAATTTCGTCATTGTAGACAAAATTGTGTTTGGAGCCCATTAAATTGCAGACATTTTCAGCAATGTACACACCGTTGCAAAAATTGGTGAGCTTTCGGATAGGTTGAGCCTCCCAAAAAGGCAGTTCATTAGTCTGAAAAATAAGGATAAACAATGATTCCAAGATGGTCTTCACACTGCCTAGTGCTCGGGTACTTTGTTGCAGTTGTCCTCAGGAATTGGGAAAAAATTTACGACGGACACTTTCTAACCGCATGACTGTATATGGCAATGCCAGGGCGACACGGTCACATCCTTTTTATCTATGATTTTGTTATTTTCTGTGGTCTTCTTGCTAAAAATGTCCAATTTTGCACATGAATGCTGCGAGATGCTCCCATCAAACTGATCTGCCAAAGAAGGAAATGAAGCAATGCAGATTTACCAGATTGGATGCTTTGTAGACACATCATAGCGATGCCACCTCACGTTTTGGGCACTTATCTTGCCTATGATCTGAGGGACACAATACAGTGCATGATTAAAATGGTCAATGTTGATTATGGAAATAAAGCGTTGAAGCAAGAAAAAGAAAACCAGATGAGGTTTTACAATTGTGATGTCTCATGGTATTGCATGTAAATAATGTATGCTGCTGGCCGTACCACGACCCACTGTAATTTCCACATGGTGTGCATCCATCCATTTTCGATCGGGCTTGTCCTCATTCGGGTCGCAGGTGAGCTGTGGCTTTTCGCAGATGACTGAGGCAAGAGGTGGGTTACAACCTGGGCTGGTCAACATGAAATTGCAAGAAAATAGACAATTTAAAGTATTTGATGAACCCAGCATGCATGTGTTGGAATGCGGCAGGAAGCCGGAGTACCTGGAGAAAGCCCAAGCAAGAACAGGAATGACACGCACACTCCACACAGGAAAGCCTGAGCCGAGATTAGAATCCTTAAAACTCACAATTGAGAGACAGATGTGCTAACAAATAGGCGCTTGGTGTTTTATCTGAGAAAAAGTTCTCGCTCTCTCTTGTACCGACTTCACATCCGACGGCGCGGTCATGAATAGTGATACAAAATTTATGGAGCTTGACTGGTTCTTCTCTAATGAAGTTTAGTGAGTTCTGGACTCAAGTCGTATGCTTATTCATGCCACAAGGTCAAAGTCCCCGGTTGTCTCTCCTGCTCGCACTGCAGCAGAAACGTGAGGCATCTTGTTTGCACGCACGAGGTCCCGACTGTATATCTTATTAAAAGTCGCCGCTTCGCCGCTCATCGATCAAAGCGCCCTTTCATTTCTCCTCTGAACGTGGAGATGGCGGTTGGCTGGCTGGCTGACTGTGCACGCATGTTAATGTCGCTTTCCTGATTTATTTTTTTTTTCCCCGCAGCTGACGAAGCGGACCCATGCAAGTTCCTGGACTGTAATGAGTTTTCACGCTGCGTGGAGAACAGTTGGAACAACGAGGCTGAGTGTCTGTGCGACCCGGGCTACAGCGCTGTGGATGGCCTTCCGTGTCAGAGCGCATGCGACCTCCAGCCGGACTACTGCCTCAATGGAGGCTTATGTGAAATCATTCCTGGCCATGGAGCCACATGCAGGTAAAGTATTTTTGGGGGGGGGAAAAAAAAAAGCAGCAAACGACTGCAGCTAATGCATTTCTTGTACCGGTACTTTGTGTGCGGATAGACACAAAAGCAAATGCACACAGAAACCTCTTACCGGAAAAGTGTTCAAGGATGTCTGAGAGTCGACGATTGTCATCTGGATGAACACATTGTTCTCTGTTGTCAGACAGAAAAATTAACCAAAAAAACATCCATCCATCCATTTTCTAAGCCACTTATCCTCACTCGGGTCACAGGAGTGCTGGAGCCAGTCCTCGCTGAATTTCAGGCAAGAGTACTGTCACTGTGGTCTGGTGACAGAGCATGTAAAAACAAATATGGACAAACAAAGCTACTCATGGCATAAACATAAAACAAGAATGTCAAGATTTTCTGTTTAAATAAATGAAAATGTTCATATCAACATTACGACAAGGCAAAGCAGCTTTATTGACAGAAGCAGTCGAACGTTTGGAGACACCTTCACATTCAGATGTTCTCAAACACATTAACAGGTCGAGAAATTCAAGCCATTAACGCTTGACAATGCACAGTGGTGAACTGAAATTCAGTCTGCGTCATAAAGCATCATCCACATCATGAAGCTGACTGAGAAAATAGCAGGATGAGCAAATGCCGTTATCTGGGCAAAAGGTGCCTATGAATCGAAATTATAAAACAGATTTTTTTTATGTACCCAATAATTCCATCAATATGTCGATAACTTTAGTATTACTCTACACCAGGGGTGTCAAATTCATTTTTGTCATGGGCCACATTGTCGTCACCATTTCCCTTGGAGGGCCGTTGTGACGGTGAAAACATATGAAGAAGTCAAGAATAATGCTTCATTCAATGATTGTTTTAGTTTGTGTAATGAGGGGTTTGGTAACAAGAAAATGCTTATAATATCTCACTTATTTCTTACATATGTGATGTTGAAATCTTGGTACAGATTTTAGCAATCATCGTAGAAGTAGACATGTTTGATTTGCTTTCGCGGGCGGGGGACACCCTGAACCGGTTGCCAGCCAATCGCAGGGCACACAGAGAGACAAACAACCATCCGTGCTCACACTCACACCTAAGCACAATTTTGAGTGTTCCATGAAGCCGCCATGCATGTTTTTGGAATGTAGGAGGAAAACCGGAGTACCCAGAGAAAACCCACCCGGGCCTGGGGAGAACCGAAGACCTCTGCACTGTGAGGTCGAGGCGCTAACCACTGGACCACCGGGCCACCCACTACTAAGTGTAATAATAGTAAAATACTTGAAGGATATTATCACAACATTTCTTTCCATAAAGCGTGGTGGGGGCATTCACTACGGCGACGGCAAAATATTCATGAAGTGATTTGTCGTATTTGTGCCCGATTCTAGCTAACCTCGCTAATTTCCATGTTCCAGATGCCCTGTAGGCAAATACTGGCACTACCATGGGGAGCGCTGCAGCGAACTGGTGTCGCTACCACTCGACCCGTCGTTCATTATCACCTGCCTCGTGGGGAGCCTCTGCCTCGTTTGCGCCATCGTCGGCATTCTGGTGTTCCTTAACAAGAAGTGCACGACGACGAGGAAGGCGGTGACTTTGGTGTAAGTCGGAAACGCGTTTGCGTTCTGGTTCTTTTTTATGATGTGAGGCTTTTTAAAAGCGTCTTCCCCCTACTCCACTAGGCACAGCCTTGCTCCCTATGCCTTTGAAAATACTTTGAGGGTCAACCCTGTGTATGAAAATGATGATGGCATCTTAAGCCAAGTGTCCACACTGCCATGCCCCTCCAGTTCGGCTTCATCCGGCTCTCAACAGTCTGAGCAGGAACTGTATGCCTCAGTTGAAAACATACATCTCAGTATCGAGGTACACGGCGCCGAGCGGCACGAGCGCTTGGACTAACAACCACGCTACTAACCGCTCAAGTAGCCGACTCATTGCTCTAACACGCTCTCAGCCATCTGTGACTTCGGAACCTCCAACATCCAATTGGTTTGGGTTTGGAAATCGTTTTTCTCGGAGGAAATAATGGACATAGAAATCATCAGTTTCAGAGTCAAGACTACGGAATAAATGCGATGAAAAATGACATCGGTCCCTCCAAATGTCAAATGAAAAAGCCAAACATACTTATTGCTAAAGGGCGCTAATCACTTCAATTCTAACCTTTGACTCTCGGATGTCTTTCGGCCGAGCTCTCATGGGAAGTGCTGATGTCTCGCAGGAAAATGAAAAGGCATGACAGTGGCCCTTTTTAGAAAGCCATAAAAAGCCAGAAGTAAAACGGGGGGCTAACTGTCAAAACATGCTTAGTTGATTCCATTGGAAAATGTGCTCTCACTTGTCTGCGTCTGCATTTTCTGACGCTGTTGCTGCTCACATATTTAGACCCTAGTATGTCATTCAAACAGCCAAGACTGGATTTATTTTTTTCCCTTGGGCCATAAATTCTCCCTTAACAAAGGTGACAAACGTGTGATGAGAGCAGGAATAGGAATCTGAGCCATTAAACCGCTGTACGTCGCTGTAAAAAAGTGTCCGTGTAATTATTGTTGTGAATTATAAACCGTCTGTGTTGTTTAGCACAGTGCCGTTTGGCGGGAGGCCATCTTGCCGCAAGTCATGCATGACAGCGGTTCATTTCTGAAAGCCACAAGTCAAAGATGAAGCATTAATCAAGAAGTTTAATCACTAAAATGCGCTGTTGTTTTTTTTTCTTTCCTTCCAATCTGTTTTGGATGTCTAATGCAGGGCAGTGATTCAATTTTAAAATTTATGTTCATTAATGTCATTGGTTTGCGTCCAAATTCCTTTTCATGGAGGGCATTTTTCTCGAATGGGCAATGATTTCTGTCTAGGGTATCCTAAGTGAAAAAAAGTGTGACGAGAACAGCAGTAATAGCAATCCGAGAAACTAAATGGAACTATGTTGCTACATTTGCAATTTTGTCATTTTGTTACGAAAATTGGAGACAGCGCAAGTACATTTTTCATCTGCTTTGGACTGTGTGACCAGTAAATTTGCACGAAAACATACACACACATATACGGTATATTATATGCATATATATATATATATATATATATATATGCATATATATATATGTATATATATATATATGCAATGACGATGGTCCATTCAATTTGAATATGTGTTGCAAAAATGCAACAAAAACCCAAAGGAATTTTTGATAATGTTTATAAACCCAAATCATTCAAATGAGCTTTAATTTGTTTTTTTCTTTTATGCTGAACAGATATGCGATAAAATTGTGGATTAGGTGTTGTAGAAAGGCCACAAAAAGCAAATCATCGACCCAGAATTCAACCCTTGTTGACAATTTTGTGCACCTTTCGAGGTATATTTTTTTTCACGAATATCACTGCTCAATAAACAGAGATGGAAGTAAACATTTCGATAATTTTTGTATGCGCTGATTCAGAACTGCCCTCTTTTTTCTCTAGCACATCAGGTTTTCGTATTAGCACGACGGCTTCTACTACGACTAAATATAAAATAATAATTATATAATTGTATAAAATAAGGATTTCAAAAACAGGTGGATTTTTTTTCTAAAACGTAATAGCTATAAATTACGACACATGTAAAATCTTTGTTCCACAACCATTCACAGGTCAAACTTAAATACAAAAATGAAACTATAATCTCCAAAACCTGACGTGCTTTATGATGCATCAGCATCGTAAAAAAATCGCTGCTTATAATTTGCTGTTGACGAGTTTATTTTGGAAGAATAGCAATCGAGATTTTCGAGGTTCTACTGCGCTTGTGTCAACTGTTTAAGGACATGCTCTGAGGACACAAAACACAGATGAGCCACCCCTACAATGTCGCAAAACTTCCAAATCTGCTGCGCAAAACCCTCCGAAGATGACATCTGCTGTGTAGTTATAGCTGTAGGTCAAAATGCTTGTTGTATACTGTAGGGCTCGTCACTTTTTATTTACTCTCCATCTGCTTACGTGCTCTCCAGGCGCCTCTGCTGGCATGAGAAATTAATGAAGCGTGTCGTAAACACAGTGGGTGTCCACTTTGTGTGTGTGTGTGTGTGTGTGTGTGTGTGTGTGTCTTTCCCACAGATCCCCAGACAACTCTACACCACAAGATCCGAAAAGTTAGTATCGGAGCTGGTGGACTTCCATCAATGCATCCCGCACAATGAGGTGAGAAAACCACACGCTGTCAAATGACACCCGGAGATAGTTGAGTAGGAGTGGGAATGAGACGGAGTCATGATTAAAAAATGCTTTGATCCCATTGGGTTAAATTTGCACTTTATCTTCAAGTGTGACTGTAAATATTTCAGCACGTTTTGCATGAAACATTGGATTGCCCCAGTGATGCAATGCAAAAGTAAAATGTGTGCTTGAGACATATCCAATTATTCGCGACCAATATGCATTCCTAAAATTGTTTGTGAATTAGCGCTCTGCTCAGAACAATGACAAATTGTCTTCGGATCTCCCACAGGATTTTAACGAGGTTGATGCCTGGCATTAGGCTGGGTGACAGCAAAACTGAAACAGAAGACTTTATGAATGTTTTGTGCACTTTTAGTCTGGCTAAGACATTATTATACCCCATCGACCATATTGGTAAAAATACGGGTGTGTTGTTTTCGTCACATGTACGGCGCTTCCAATACTTGCCAGAAATTCCTGCAGCTCCTAATGCTTAACGTGGCCCTCCTGGCCTTGGTTCTTTAATCTAGAATAAAAATATGATGTTTTGCAGGAAGTTAATTGTGCATAACAGCGCTCAGTGCTTTTAGAAATAATTTCTCAGTAAAGGAGCCACAAAAAGATACACCAAAAAGAAAACTGAAACATAGTTCGGAAACTGAAGCAAGACTGACCGAAAATGTTTGTAAACCAAGGTTCCACTGTTTCCCAAGCAAAGTCCTTGCATGAAGTTCACTTTTGCAAAAAAAGCTCCAAATTAGGGCTGTACATGTCATGCTTGGTTTCATCAGATGCCATTTGTGCTCAAACTTTTCATTTTGCTTATGTGCCTGCTTGGAGCCTGCCCATACAGTTTTCTCTGTGTTGCAAGAAGCCACAAAAAAGACGAAAAATCCCCGACATGCGACGAATGCAAGAGATTCTTGTCATTAGGAGACAGCCAGTAGAAATTCCTGCCGTTCCTTCAATGCTGCTTCCTTGACGGGTTTTGTGGGGAAGTCCAGTTGCCAGTAACAACAAACAGTGTTCCATGATACATCAAATACCTTGGAAATTCCTTTGTACCTTTCTGCTGACTGATACCTTTTAAGAATGACATCCCTCTGATGCTTTGGAAACTCTCTGGGGAACCATACGGCTTTTGGAAATGGAAATGTCCAGAAAATCCCACAAAACTTTGCCAGGGGTTAATCAGGGGGTGTGCATCGTGCTCTCTGGGGAACCATACGGCTTTTGGAAATGGAAATGTCCAGAAAATCCCACGAAACTTTGCCAGGGGTCAATCAGGGGGTGTGCATCGTGCACAGTTATAGTGAATGCGGAAACACTTTGGAAATGATGGAGCGCGTGGCCTTCTTTGGATCTAATGTGTCTCCTCTGGCTTCTCTCAGACGTGGCGACTGCCAAATGAATACAGAACGTGTTTTCTTCTGTGGACATCCGACAGCGAAGGCGGTGAGGCCACTGTGGTGTGATGGCGCGGCGGTGGCGTCCGGGAGCCTCAGTTGCCATGGCAACAAACCGAGCGAAGGATCTATGCTTATCTGGATCTATGATGCCCCCCTCCCCGCCCCCACCGCTCGACCAAGCCCCCGTAGAGTGTTAGGTCCTGAATTGTTCATAGTGATGACTGAGTCTTGCTAGACGGAGCGATACGGATATTCCAACATGTGCGGATTGACGTTGTTTTCATGTGGAATCGAATATTTATTACACATTACGTATGGTAGGAAAATTGCTTGTTTGGCGGTTCTTTCCTCACAGTGAGGTATTTATTATTTACAAAGTGACGCACTTGGTGATATTTCACTTTAGATGTTCTTTTTGTGCGCCATTGTCAACCCAAAAATAAGAGAATGAATGTATTAGTTGATAGCAAAAAAAAACAAAAACAAAAAAAGGCTTAGGTGTCCTATAAGTTCTTCAAAGCTACTCTAAGTCTGATCATTTCTTTGACTTTTTTTGTACACAATTTACTGTTAAAATAAACTTTTTTTTTGTTCATTAAGTGTATTTAGTTTTTTTTTTTTTTTTTTGTGGCAGCTGAAAAGGTCAGAATATATCTGATCTCCAATAATTGACTGTGGGATTCACCGTCCACTGAATCAAATAAATGCCTTTTATTTTTCCTTGTCAAGTAAAAATGTTCCCACGTATGGACACCCTGCCTCAAATAATCAAGAATTTGCAGCATCAAGTGAAACGCCTCACCACAATTAAAGGCCTCATATATCCCAATGTGAAAAAAAATATTGAGAGGCCATGCCTCAAATAATTGTAGGATGTTGTCCACTGAATCAAAGTACCTCAAATAAACAGAGTTTTTCACTATCAGTGGAAAAATATTTGCGCAGATGCCATGCCTCAAATATGTTTGTAGAGTGTGCCTTTAATCAACGATGAACCTCAACTAGATGAATACTTTTTTCCCCTTTCGGTTAACAAAATATTTCTGCAAACAGACACCATGCCTCAAATAATCACACCTCTTGTTTTCCGAGGCAAAATCAGTCAGGCCATGCCTCAAATAAACGCTATGTGTCTCATACGCTAAAACAAATAAACATTTCTTTCACCCCATCAGGATTTTTCCCTTATCAGAAAAAATAAATAGACTTCCGCTAATAGATGCCATACACAAATCATTGTGCGTTTTGGCTACCTAAACAAGTCAATGCTTCCACTCAAATAAAACCTTTTTTTTCCCCAATGAGAAAGTGCAATGGCAGAGAAAGAGAGAAATTGCTTCACATAAGGGTATTTTCTTCTGCTGATACAAACCTCACTTCAAATAATGTGTGCTTTGGTTCCCATTAGGAAAAAAAATATTTGCACTAGCAACCGCCATACTTCAAGCAATATTTGGCCATGTTGTTTACTCAAACAAGTACATGCCTCACTTCATATAATTACCTACTTTTTTTCCATTCAGAAAAAAAAAAGTGTTGTTGACATGCCTCAAACAGTTATCATCCACTGAAACAAACACATCAAATTAAAATAGTTTTTCCCCCCCATCGGGATTTTATTTCCTCAATCACAGATGCTTTCCCTCACATAACTGTAGGACGGCAACAATTTTCCCTTGATAAATAACCAGACAGCACACATTTGGAAGAATATTAATTGGGACAAATGATTGTTTTAATGAGACAATTTACCATGTTTATCTTGGTCAACCACACTAAATGTGCAAGTTGAAGAACAAATGGCTGCAGAGAACCTTTAATCTGAGTTAAACGCCGCTGATCACCTCGCGTGCGTGCGAGCCTCAAATGAACATCAGCCACACGACCCTTTTGCCTTCGTTTGAAATTATCTCTACGTTAATCTCGTTTGCCGCAATGCCCATTAGGACGTCAAGTCCAGTTAGGAGTTACTTGCTCGTAAACCGCCGCGCAACTCACGATTCTTCACACTTTGACTTTAATGAGCTCAAGCGCTAAAGGAAGAAGAATAAAACGTACGGTGAAGAATAGAGGGTGTAATATATTTTATTCTCTACGGTGTCACAGTGCAAATACAAACAGAATGCAAAGATGAAAGATGGTGTGTGCGTTTGAAGAAGCAAACATAAACACACTGCAAACATGAAAAGCAAAAGGTCCCGCATATCAAATGAGCATCGATACAAAAAAAAAAAGACTGAGATGAAACGATGAACGCCACACGTTGTCTCAAGCTTCAAGTAACAACGTGAGATGCTGACACGCTTGATGAAAACAATTAATGCAGCGCTCATTAAGGTCTCAGGTTGGACTTTTTTTGGTGAGGTGCAATTTTAAGGCCTCTCGAAGGGTGGTGAACACAACATCTACAAACAACACAAAATGAAAGGAGACGGGTAAGATTGCATCATCGATCACATCCCGCTTGTCTTCTGACACGTGTTGCCTTGCACGAGTTCACTTGAGAAGATTCTGCAGCATGGCGGTGGCGTACGTGGGCCGCGCCTGCTTGTTCTCGATGGCTTTCTTCAGGTAATGGATGCCGTCGCAGCGCTCCCAGATTTCCTCGAACTGCCTGGGTAGGATCTCAGCACCCCTCTTTCTGGTCAGACCGGTCTCTTCTAGACTCAGCTCGCACATCTCCATATCATCTTTCCCTGAGGCGAGCGAGACAATTCCACATGGAGAAAAGTACGATTCCGTCAACAAGTTCAGCATGAAGATGAAAGAGCGAGATGTGAAAGAAAGAAAGAAAGGAATTTGAGGGCTGTAGCGATGGACTATTATACAGCATATCATAGACAGTATATCATTCTTTGGGAGTCAGTGCGATGATATCATGGTCTCATCGCTGTATCTCTATCCATCATCTTAACTTTGATCTTTTTAAAGTAAAATCCAATCTTATGGAACCAGTATTATGTGGGTGGAGGAAATGGATCGTAAACGTGCCAAACATTTTAGTAAAGCGATTCGAAATGCATTGAGTTAAGGCTTTCAGCAGCAGTAAAAATAAGCGGATGGTAGCCTTCTTAGCCACTTCCCCACGGCACTCCTGCAAGGACTCTTCCAGGATCCAACACAATGTTGTTTTCACAGCCGCTTCTCGGTCAAGTGATAGGTTACCGCTAAAATGAAACCCAGGAGCTCGCAAAATGAGTAAAAAAACAAACGTCTTTGGGAAGGGGAAAAGGCCCAGCCAGGAGACAGAAAGGGAGTTGACAACTTTCAAGAAAAAGAAGGCTACATTGAATAGACAGGATCAAGAGTCCTACTGAAAATACGGATTTATCTCAATGGGAGAATCCCACGCACCAAGCCCACTCTGCGCAATATGCAACGAGGATGAGTCGTATTTTTCATGCGCTTTGTATTTGCAGTGTATCTTATTTTGAAGGCACGTTTAAACGTTACCATAGCGACCACAGAGCATTTTTCGGTCAGATGGGACGTTTCCGTGTCATGATTCGTGTTTATTATTATGTTTAGAAAATACCACAGTATTTATCCGCCACACCTTAAAGGCCGGTCCCTGAAAATATTGTCTGACAATATGGTCTAAACATTCAAAACGAGCCCTTGCTAACTTTCTTGAGCTTCGGAAAGATGGAAAATTAAACCAAGTCAGGTCAGGTGAGTAGTGTGATTGATCCAGTACAGTGATGTTTTTCACGGCCAGGAACTGTCAGATGCTCAGAGCATTGTGAGCAGGCGGGCGGTCATGGTGAAGCGGCCACAAGTTTTCCTGACACAACACCCGCCGAACAACAGAAGGAGGATTTCTTTGTAGATGTGCTGGTGGATCGCCAGCCAGGGCATTGCAGTGGATGATGCCGCTGTCATGTCGAACAATGTGCTCAACATGATTTTAAGCATCTTGATTTCTATCGGCTCGGCTACGTCAAACTGTTCAACTGAAGGTTCTTGTGTGAAGATCCATGACTCATCACGAGTGATGACTCTCCCTAACAAGTCTAGTCTCCTCATCACTCACTGCTCATTGCTTGACAACCTGACACAGAGAATATGTCTTTAAAAAAAAAAAAAAAAAAAAAAAAGTTCAATGCTTTCTGAGAGTTGAGATCACAGTTATACACCCAAGGGCAATTACATTGAAGGGGAAGTACTTTGTAATTTGGGCTTGACCTGCCATGCATATTAGGTAACAGTGCTGTTTTTGCAGGTCTTTGTCAAATTTCAGTCTCTCTGGCTGTGTTTTCACCTGTTGGACATGAAACTTTTCAAAAGCTCCAATTTCTTCATGACATCCTTGTCGTGTAAATGTCCTCTTGGCTCACCTGCCACCAACACAATGGGCCGCTTGTCCGGGTGCAGCTCCATCTGTCGGGCGATCCACGGCCCATCAAAGTGGGCGTACCACCAACCCTTCTTCTTATTCTGCGGGTCCTTGTACTGGTCGGCGGGCCGGATGAAAGGGATGCGAAAGTAGCGCTGCTGCCGGTTCATCGCCACTTCTTGGTGCTGGGCCATCATGGAGGGTGTGGGGTTCTGTTGCGCTGTCGAGGGAGCAAAGAGCCTCATTGAGTAGAAATATCAAGCACAAGTGCTGAACTGAACACACAGGATGAAAAAGCTCTCCCATAATGAATTCACCTTCGGCTGAATTCTATTCGTTACGATGGTACCTTGAAAGTTGAAAGCTTTAGAACATGTACAATTTGAAATTTGAATCGTTCAGGAAATCTACATTATGCCTTAAATGTCAAACAAGTATAATGCTGATCATCACGTGAGCTATCGGCACGCCTCACTAGGCTTCATTTCAGTCAGCATCTCAGGCAACATCAGCTCTCTGCTCTGTAGAAAGGAGAGCTGATTATGATTGGACTTGTCTACAGCTACGTGATAAGTTGTTTGTGCAGGAACAAATGAGAGGTGTGTGCGGCTCCCAATAGGTCAGTACTATCAACATTTGTGACAGAAGGCTATTTAGAGGATCAGAGCTGGCTTTTTACTTCACTTTGTAACCATGGCCATACCATTGTATGTTCTATTTTGCTTTATGCCGTTTCTTGGTTGTAGCTATTCCATCTGAGTTTGTTTTTTTTATTTACATATTAAGAAAACAGGGATCGATAGTTGATGAAATAAAACTACATGTGACAAAGAAAAACTGAGATCAGTTTTGGATTCTGCACCTCAAAAAATAAAGTTAAGTTAAAAGCAACTGTCTGACATAAGAGTCTCCAGCGAGTTGACAATCATCATAAATATTAGATATGAGACTATTTGTTGCATCAAAGAGTCTAACATGTCCCCATTCCTTATCAATTTCAGCAATCCCTTTTTCTTGTGTAAAATGCCAAAATGCAGATCAGCATTATGCTTTCATGCATCTAAACAGTGTGTCTGTGTGTGTGTGTGTGTGTGTGTGTCTGTGTGTGTGTGTGTGTGTGTGCGCGCAAAAAAGCAAAGCAGTGAGCTGTCACATTAGCGTCTGCTGAACCTGACAAAGCATGACCGGCAGTTACTTGTTAATTAGAATAAATATTTTTCAGCACATAGGCGGCGGTTGCATTTTCAGGCTGCCGTATTTTGCCGACTAATTGAATTTTCCCAAGCACAGGCAGCTTATTTACAGGCAGGTCATTAATCCCTGCCAATGAAAGTGAGGGACGGGAGGGAGGCGGAGAAAATAAACAAAACCATGCACATGAGGTATGTAAAATGCATCGGAATGAGGACGAATAGAAACATTTCCGGAACTCACCATAGTCAGTGACAGATTTCGGAGCCCTTTGATCACTTCCGTCGTCATTGCGCTTCTTATTTTTGGACTTCCATGCGTGATAGACCTTGAGGCGTCGGTGGAACTCCTCTCTGCAGGCCGCCAGTAGGTCGATGTCTATTGAAATAGAACGTAGCATTATAAATACAATAAATCATTTTCCAAACTCTCAAATTCCTTTTTTATTACCCGCTCTTCATAATTCATGATATTCATCGATGCTGAGACACTGATCATGTTTATCGACAGTGATTTAATCATCGTTATGATATCGGGAGTTCAATTGTTTTGTTGTTGTGACGACTCTTTACACAACAGTCACTTTGAACTAGTTAATAAATAAAAAATGACGTGGTGTGCCAGCAGAATATTAGAAATTTTGTGCCAAGAAAAAAAGTATTCCATTTTGGCGGGTATCTGGATAAAGCTGCAGATAGAGAAATATATGTATTTATGACCATCATTTTTTTTTCTTTTTTTTTGGGATCAATGCTCAACCTGCAGGAACCAATTAGTCATCCTCCATAAACCAGACAAGAGCCTGCCAACTAACAAACAGATGGACAAATGAACATAAAGATGACATTTGTTAACAATTAACGGGACAGCAGTCCACTGAGTGACATTTTAGTCCTACGCGGACGTCAAAGAACTGCTGAAGCAGCAAATGCACTGGAGCGTCTAATCTACTGCTAATAGAGTTTTTGCACAGCGCTGTATTATGTACCATCGAGGTTGTTGAATGGGTCAATTCCAGTCCAATCCAATCTCGAATGAAAAGTAACTTTCTGAATGTCACCGATTCCATGAAATAATGTCGAACTTTGTTTGACCCACGTTGAGATCTGATACATTTACAAATGCATTACATTGAAACGTGATGCAGACAAAATGACACGTGTACTTCACACAAAAAATATTGTATCGATGCAATGGGGTGACTGAATCCAAAGGTTCTTTTGGTGGGATACAGTGATTCTTCATTAGCAAAACAAAAACTAAACATTATCTGATTTTACCGGACAGATCTGAAAAAGTTAGATGGGATCTTCTCTGTCGAATTGCTGAAAAAATGTGGACGAAAATTGACATTACATTTGAAGAAGATATATCATCGTCATTGAACAGAAATATCCTTAGAATGAAACCTGGACTAAAAATCCAGGTGGATATATCCAAAACTCAACTCCTTGGTGGAGCTCATCCACTCTTGAGGAGCTGAATGAAAGAAGATTGGGCTCAAATGAATTGGCCTTCAAATCCAGATTTATGTGAGCAGCGGCATTACATGAAATGACTTTCACAGATTATCCAGATGTCCTTGGGATCCCACAGGAAGTATCCGAGTTGCTTGACTTAACAGTGTCCGCTATCAAGACATAAGCCAGGCAGCCAGCGGAAAATCATCTGATCTTTCGAGCTGACTGAGTAAAAGTTGGCTCAGAATGAGTTGGAAGGGCAGAGGTCCGTCCTCCTCCATAATGGTGATAACTTCCTTTCTGTGCCACTTAAAAAAGAAAAAAAAAAGAAAAAAAGCCATCGTATAATGAGCAACAGCAGCTGTGGGAGCACCCACTGATCAGTCTTTTCTTTAGATGGGCACAAGATCTCATGTGCCCGCATATTCCGTACAGCTGCAGGCTCAGTTTTCTTGGCAACCGCCCTGGATACTTTCAAGAAATGACTGAGGGAAATCCACAGAACTGCAAATGATACACACAAACAAGCGAGCCGGGTTTTCTCACCGCAGGAAGTGTTGATGACATCTCGCAGTTCGGCATACTTCCACTTGCTGAGGTCATATTTTTTCGCGCCAGCAGCGGCTTTGGTTGCCTGCACCTGAGGGCCCCTGTGGGTGAAGAGCAGGTAATGATGAGTGTCTGTGTGTGTGTGAGACGCATACAGAAGGAAAAAGTGACAGTGCACAAAAGGTCCTATGCTATTTATCTCTTGGGTCTCTTGACTTTCTCAAAAAAATAAAAATAAAAAAATAAATCAGGTAATCAACTTTTTGGTGCTAATAATAATATTAAAATAGCAATAAATAAATATAAAAATGCAACCAAATCATATAAGGGTGGGGGGGGTGACTTAAGAACATTTTAGGTTTGCAGCCTGTTCACACAAATTTTGGTTTGTTCAGACATTTGCAGATATGAAAAAAAAAAAAAACTGTCCATCCATTTTCTAATATGCTTATCCTCACAAGGGTCGCGGGGCGTGCGGGAGCCTATCCCAGCCTTCATTGGGCAGCAGGCGGGGTACACCCCGAACTGGTTGCCAGCCAATCGCAGGGCACAAACAGACGAACAACCATCCGCGCTCACACTCACTAGGGACAATTTCGAGTGCCCCATTAACCTGCCATGCATGTTTTTGAAGTGTGGGAGGAAACTGGAGGACCCGGTGAAAACCCACGCAGGCACGGGGAGAACATGCAAACTCGGCACAGGAAGGCCAGAGCCGGGATCGAGCCCTGCACCTCTGCACTGTGAGGCCGGCGTGCAAACCAGGCATGCCGCCTGAAAAAAAAACTAATTAAACCAAACGTTTTGATCTGTTGACAGTTGCAATCTAGCCTAAACTGTCCCTTTCTCATCCCTGACTTTTTAAGGATCCCTCCCCTGACACTCTCTTTCCAGAAACCTCCAGGAGGGCAACATCCCCATGCCTGCAGCCAAGTAATAAAGACTTCCCGCAAAGTGTAAGCTAATATCTCATGTGTGAGCTACCACACACATTTGACGCATGCTTAATTCATATCTTTGTTGCTTTGGCCTGTGTTTCCTTGAATAATGGATTCTTTATAATGGGTCCTAGCAATAAAGGGATGCTTCTAACGGGATTCAAGTCACATATCACAAGCATGTAAGCAGGAGGGCTATGTAGCCCCCCCCCCCCCCCCCTTGTTGCTTACGGTTTCAATGTGTTCACAATCAACTTGACAACACTGTACATTTGCAGGCATTTAGCTCTGTAGGTTGAATTTATGAATCAAACGGACGGTGCAGATCATCAGACAGTTAACAGCACGTCTGTTTGCGCACATCCCCACGCCATCCCGCAGAGTCATGGCAGCCAATTCAATAATACTGAGGAATTAAGTCCTCTCTTTACAGCTGCTAACATCTAAAAGAAGAGGACGGCTGATCTAATCATCCACATTACCGTTTCTAATTGATGTGGACTAAAACAACAAAACTGTGTGAGAACCATCAATTCCAGTCGAGCTGGGACAAGGGGAAGAGCATGATGAGGAGGATTGTGCAGGCAGGAAACAAGCTGTGGGAGTGAAGCGATGGGCTGTCGCTAATAGGAAATGGTTGGTTGGAGCAACAAGGGGGCACACAGAGTCCAAAATGTTTTTTTTTTGGTCAATTATAATATAAGACCACAGAAGTACAGCCAAGAAGCAGGTCTATGTGTACTGCATGCCCTAAATAATTGTGCTTTAGCTTTGTGGACTGCATATGCAAGCACAAGCATGGGTAGATTTGTGGATCGACTCCTTCTGTGCTTAGTTCCTCGCTTTGTGGGCAATCGGTTGGACCAACGGGAAACCAGGTTCACCTGTTCTATTTTTTATGTCGGATTTCATACGAGAGGAGACTGAAGGAAAGTGTGGTGCGTAATGATGCAGCTAAGATAAGGAGTGAGGCACATCAATTTTTGTCATTCCAAGCTGTGACAGAAAGACAAAAAATAATAATGATCATATTATATGATCGATTTTTAAGAGGCCTTTCATGAGATCCAAGAATGCTTCACAATAACTGTTATTATCTTGATAGCACCATGTTAGCAGAGGAGTAGCTAGCATTGGCCACCAGCTGATGTCTGGCCAGCTTGACACCAAACAGCTTCATGATGGATGATTCAAGTATAATTCAGACAAGAAGGGGCGGTGCTTTGTGGGATTAACACAGGAGAAAGCAGGGTGGGGTAACTTTCTCACGAGAGAGGAAGGTCCGCAGAAAAAAAAAAGAAAAGAAAAAAAGAAAAAAGTGTTTATCCATCACTGAGTTTGTATTTTTACAAGGTTGCAAAGCAGCTTTCTACACGGTCGTGTCCTGTCACTTCTGTAACTCAAACATTATGACACGGGGATGGTTAACTTTCTCAAGAGCAAATAGGGGCCAGTAGCAAGGTTTACCAATTGAAAAGCCTCAAACATGAGTAGGTTTGCTGTGGAAAAGGAAAGAAAATTGTTGTCCTGTTGCTGGGTCGCAACAGCACAAAGAACACTGTCTCTGTTTTTTTTTTTTTTAATGCAATCAGCACCAATTCATGCAGAATCACAATGCAAATCAATCGTTATCAAAGAATGAAACCGGCTCCCATATTGCGTACCGGTAGTTATAATCCATCTTCAGACGACGTGGCGCCTAAACATCAATGTGAGCAAAACAGCAAACTGAGCAAACACGGAGAGTAAATAGTGTGCTGTGTGCCTTTGTTCAAACAAATATCCTTGGCACGGCACATCCAGTGATTCTTTCTAATCAAAAACTCTATTGTTGCATTTGATATGTGATTGCGGGTTTGGTGGGATGAAACAAATCCGCTTTTGCTTTGCGGATCTACTCAAAGCAGTTCAGAGATGGATGGAAGTATGACTGGGGTTCTGGCACTAAAGCGGGAGAAGGAGTGAGTGATTTTTACACGACTATACAGTTGTCCTTCGTTCTTACATGGCTCTGGCTGAGGATGCAGAGATAGGAAGATCCGAAAAAGCCTCATCACTATGACGGGACGACGTAATAGGAGAAAAGCAGAAAGACAGTAAGGTTTGGTGTTGATGCATGTCCATTCACTTCATTGTGAGATGAATGCAATCATGTGCATTTTTCTTTCTTTTTTTTCCTCAGCTAATACCTGCGCAGACTGGGGTCCAGCTGACCATCATCAGTGATTAGTTCGGCCTCGCTCTGAGCAATCCTCATGGCAAGCTCCCTGTCACGTCTTTCCTGCTCCAGCATGGCGGTTCGCTGGACCTGCTCCTCACGCTCCAAAGCAAACTGGATTTCAAGCTCCGCCTGTAAAAAAAAAAAAAAAAAAAAAAAAAAAATCACACGCACACACATCAACACCCGCACAAACAAACCACGTGTCGGCTTAATACGGATGCTCTTCTCTTTGCCAGAATCTAAATAACAATTAAAACTCTGCTGTCTGCTCGAGCCTGATTAAAGCTATTAATCCACTATTAAAGCTTTATTGGTCGTGCGTCTAGACAAACAGAGCAATACAATTTGGGAGCGCTTTCACAACAATAGATTTCTCCAGATGGATTGACTGGGAGGGTCCTCAAAGAATGTGCAGGCCAGCTGGTTAGGGTCTTTGCTAAGATCGTCAATGCATCATTGTCATGGTCCCTCATTGCACCATGCCTGAAATCAGCTACAGCTGAACAAAAAGACCTCTATTAGCAGCCTCAATTACTGACCAATTGCTCGGACGCCACTTATCAGAGAATGTTTGAACAAACTGGTCCGACATTAATCATGTCCTGTCTCCCATCTTTATTGGGCTTACATGAGTTTGCATCCAGAACTTACATTATGACAGATGAGCCCGTTGTCACAGCACTCCACACTGCCATCTCCCACCTGGAACTGCGTTGCTATGCTAGGTTGATTTTTGTTGACTTTAACATCATTCTTACAGACTTCAGTTCAGGATAGTGGACTTATTTTAACCATTTGGATCAAAAACGTTCTCTCCGACAGTGTATAGGGAGCCAGAGTGGGTCCCCCATCTCACCACAGTCCTCAGCCTCAACGCTGGCTCACCCCCCACAAGGGTGTGTCATCTACTGCAGAGATTCCCAACCAGGGTGAAGTGGCAGATCAGACAGAGATCGTCAAGGTTCCCGTAAGAAATTATCCAATTTCACTAAATGTGTCTAAAAATGATCAGTTATTAATTACAAATATATCTTTGTTCATCTGTCTATGGCAGCGATGGCTGGTCAATTATACAACGGGCTTTGTCAGAAACGAACATTTTTCCCATTGACTAAACATTAACCAGTACCTGGACGTTACTGTTGCAAAAAAAAATAACAATAAATAAATAAATAAAATCACTGTTAGCACATTTCATACAAACTTCAACTTCATATGCTCCCCATTCTTTCATTAACCTCCTGGGACCTGGCGTCCACATGTGTGGACATGACGTTTTGGGTTGTCAAGACTACAATGTTAAATTTTGGACTACAAGGGCCTGGCGTCCACTTGCGAGGACGTTACATCATGTAAAAAGATAATTCTTTGTTTATACACTCATCAGGTCCCAATTAGCCTAAATATCAAAGAGAAAATAAAAATAAAATGAACATGCATGCCTTGCAAGAGTTCAGGTCTTAGGAGGTTAAAAGTACAACATTTAAAAGTAGTGACGGGCAGAGCTAAAAAGATTTCAAAGAAGAGAACATATATATTTTTTCAAATGGCTTACTAAAATTACTTAAAGACTATACAGAGCAAAAATAAAATTAATCGAAAACATGATTCTAAAAATATTTTGAAAGACATGAGTCATTGGAATAGGAGAAGAGCATGTTTTTTTTTTTTTTTGGTTGTTGTTTGACCTAATTTTTTAAAATTCTTTTACTTTATTGGTATGCTATCATTCCATATTATTCATAAGGGACACCAGCAAATTGGGGACCATATTATACACAATTACAGAGAAAAAGAAAAAAGCTTTTTAAGGTTTTTTTTTTTTTTTTTGGGGGCGGGTATATTATACACAGGTATGTGTTATTCATGAGCTTTTACGGTAGATGCATTTCACTGGTGAGCTATACTTCAGAAGAGGCCCACAGGGGGCTACTGGGTATCAAACTCATGACCTCTGCCCAAGAAACTTTCCAGAGCTGTTGGCTTGTGCATCAAAGAAATGTCCCACAGGTATAAAATCACCGAAAGGTTCAAGAAGATATACTATATTGAACTGTGAAACATTTATGTCACTTCTAAATTCATTGATGAAGTCCTTGTAAGATCATTTCCTTTAAGGAGCTTTAAATATGAATAGACTCCCAGCCAATAATGTATTATTGGTGGATGGTCAAATCAGCAGCTATGACACACAACCAGAGTGAAACATGGGGTGATCTGAGTGTTGAGCTGCTCTATAGTCACTGGGCAGAAGAAAAAAATTTATGGTTCCCAACAAAGCCTTGTGTGGCCCTCGGAAGAGCTATTCCGCAGGTTTTGTAATTCTAAAGTGGACCTAAATCACAAAGCCTCCCGCTTGGAACTTACCTAATGACACCACAACACAAAGATTTAAGTACTGAAGGGGCCAAGATATCATGATGTGAGTCCTTGTTGCAGCAGAAAATAAATGTGAGGGAAATAACTTTTTCACATCCTCGGAAAGTCTGCTGCTTGCAAAGTTTGGTGAAAAAGCTGGGTAGAAAAAAACCTGACTTTTCTTATAAGTGTGTTTATATGGAATGAGTTTAGGATTTTAATTGTGCAAGAAACTTTACTCGTAACTCAGTAGATATGAGAAAAATAGGCAAAAAAGAACCAAAAGGTGTTAAATCTTGAGTAAGTAGAACAGGCAAGGATGAATGGATTTATCAAATACCACATGGGAGATAACAGAACAAGTGAGAGAACACTATCGGGGTAAAGTAGATTAGTGAGAGAAAAATTGTTAGGGAATAGGATCATCAATCAAGACCACATGGGAAGCCTTCTGGGAATTGATCCAAGGTCAGGGCATGGGGGTCTTCAGTTAGCCAGAACGTGATAATGTGGCAAATGTTAGAATACTTCATGTAAAAACACACTCATGAAATAAAGAGACACACTATCGTCAAAGTCTAACTCAGGGGCCTATTTTCTAAGTCTAAGAAAAGTGCAATGTAACTGTGCACATGGGTGGTGTTTTCCTTTTTTTCTTGTCATTTTGCACAGGTAAAATTGGAGGTAACGGGGAGTTTGCGCCGTTGTGGGGTGGAACAAGCCGACTTCTGGCCAATCAAAGTGTGCTCCCCTCATTCCCAGTGAAATCAGGGCAGTCGGAGTGCATCTGTGCTTGACATAGCTGAAGCAGGAATTGACTCACTGTGGTCAAGAGATGAGATTGTCGTCTACAAAACGCGTTTATAAAGTATAAACTGCAGGATCTTTCCTTGCGGATGAGGCCCAAAACCCGCTTTGACTGGACTTGCGGTGGCACAAAAATGAAGTTGTGACGATTTTGGAACCAAGTCCAAGGGCGCCAAATAGGTAGGGCCCTTTGAGTCAGCCCCAATGCTGGGATATTAGGCTGTTCAGTTAGGAAGCAATAAACATTGTGAATCAATTTCACCAAATATGTTGTGCAAATTGGACAGAAAATAGGTGGGAAAGTCATGTCAATTTTCGAGACAAATTCTATGACAGCATGTATGCAGTGGGTGGTTTCTGGAGTCCACAGAAATTGCTTTGTGTAGATCGTACAGCATCGCACTATGGCTCCAAACACACAATCAACAGCAATTAGGGAGAGAAACACTAATAGAAGCAGAGAGCTCAAGAGGGACAATAATAACACAGCAAGAGAACAGCGATCTGCTTTTTCCTCCTGTGCCTCCTTGAGAGGAACAGTTCAACAGCTGGACAAATAGCAGCGTGACAGGATTCCCCCCCCAAATAAATAAATAAATAAAAATCCTATCCTAAGTCTCAGACATACATGACATTTTGGATATTAATAGTTGCAGTAGGTTTCAAGGAATATACTGAAATGTGGAAGACATGTCATTGCTCAGCCAGAAAGGCGACATTTTCCGTCAACTTTGACGATGTTGTACGGATGTCTACAGCTATTGTCGGCTACTCTGCGATTTAGCTGTCATCTATTCGGAGCACCCCTCCTTATGCTACCTGACAAGTTTCATCCAAAAATACATGCAAATAAGCTCATACGGGATGACATTTCTCGGTGTGCTCCAAGTGGGCTCCTTAAAATTACTTTGAAGTTTCAAACTGTGTCATTTGCCCTAAAAAAAACTCGCCTTAAATAGTGCAGATTAAACTGTCAAAAACAGAGACGTCCACCATCGGGCCTTGTGTGCACTGCTCAGCACCGTACATGGCAAGCAACACCATAACTGTCAGATTTTCCACGGGAGCCTTGATGTGAGAGTCTGGAGAGGTTGTCGATGTTCGGTTGTCGGCATGAACGGTTCCATGGGGAGTCAAAGACAGCCGTGGAAGGCCACACAAGGCTCCAGTGTGAAATCATTCCATTATTTTGTTCTCAACCAATGCCAGGGGTGCCAAATCCGGTCATCGAGATCCCCTATCTAGTCTGTTTTACATGTTTCCCTCCTCCAACAAGCCTGATTCAAATGATCAGCTTGATCATCAGACTTGGGCACCTCTGCACTATGCAATCAATAGTTCATTCGTTGAGGTGTGAGATGTGTGAATTCATTTTTTCTTTTTCAATCTGATGAGTGTACTGAATGCACCGTTTTGAATAGACTGTGCAAGATATGTTGCATAAGCCCAGATGTACTGTCAAAAAAAGATACAAATTTTTCCCCTTTTATGCAATACGACAATTTTTTTTATTTTTTATGAGGCTGCTAATGTGACTGTGTGAGATATAATGCTTTACCAAATACACTGTTCAAATTGCGTGTTTGTGTATGTTTACTGCGGTGCACAGTTGGTTTATGTCAAGCTTCCTCTGGGTAAACTTCAGAGTAGATTGTTGTCCAAATAAAAAGCTATGAGAGCAATGGGAGAGAACCCAATACAGTAAATTGGTTGCAGGGAGCAGTATAAAGTCAGCCAAAATTCCCCCGGTATACGCTTAATTTAATGTATTTTTAAACTTTATTATAAACTCATTATGATTCCCCAAGGGGGAATTCAATTGGCGACTTTATTTTAATTGCAAATCACATGGACAAATGTGATTTGCTGTATGCTGGCTGAGATGAGTGTCATGTTTGACTAACCACCTGAGCCTCAACACTCTGTGGGATGCAAACTAGCAAGTCTCTCATATGTACAATAGTTGTTACGTACAAACCAATACTTACAGATGAGCTATTGCTTCCCCTACATTGGTCAGCACCTCATCAGAAAGGAAGATCATCCGTGCTTTTGCTGGGTTGATTTTTTTTTTTTTTTTTTTCCCCAGGACACTGAGTTGAAACATCAGTAAAATGACCTCAAATGCTCAATGCTGCTTTCACCGAGCTCAACCCATGATTTGGCTCAAAACCCTGTGTGAATGACAAGTAGATTTGACTGGCTCTAAGTATCTTTTCTTGGAAGAAGAGTGGGTTATGGTGGCCTTCCAAAGAGAGATAAATGCAGCTCACACACAGAGCAGTTAGAGGGGCTTTTCTTCAGTTGTCATGCAGACTTAATACGTTGAATACAAAACAGACAAATATAACAAATGAGAGTGTCCCAAACCTGCAGAACCTTCTCCTCTTCCTCTCTCTTTTTTCTATCCTCCTCTTCCTGCTTCCGCTTCAGCTCCATCTCTGATTTCCTAAAAAGAGTTGACACAGATTCAAACCAAATCCTGAATGCGGTTACAAAATATTTGAGGCTAATCTTTCCCCTTGTTGCCACATACAGTCTTCGTTCCTCTTCCTCCTGCTTGCGCCGTTGCTCTTCCATCTCCTGCCGCTTCCTCTCTTTCTCCATCTCCTCCTCAATGCGCTTCAGCCTCTCAGATTCCTCCTCCTGCTGTTTCTTCTTCTGCATGGAGGACAGCAGCTGCTCGGATCGTTTCACCAACACCTGGTACTCGGTGTCAATCTCCTTTCGGTTCATTATTGAACTCTGTTGGAGGGGAGATGAGATGTGGGCGAGATGACATATACAGGATGGCTCTGTTCAGGTTTAGCTTAGTTCCAAGTCATTCTAATGGGCTTGCTCTGCTTGTTCGGTTCATCTGGTCAAATGTGAACAAGTGAACACGTTAATTTGAACTGTCGTGCACACACAAAGCTCTATTTTCATGAACGAAAAAAAAGTAGCATAGTGCGTGGCGTAACAGCATAGGAGGGGCGTTAGCAGGAGGATCTGAGAAAGGAAGATCTGCACTGCTGTAGGAGTGATCACAGCTGACTGATTGCACATTCGTCACACACTGACAGTCTCGACATGGCGCAAAAAAAATCATTTTATGCAGGGTTTCATTTGCGTTCAGTGAATTAATGTCCACAATGATTCAGAGAGTTTGATACCGACTTTTCGCATATTTCTGAGTGAACTATGTCTGACGTTCGCTTCACATGTCCACATGTCCGTATCTTTATACGAACCGCATATCTCATTTGTTTTAGAGCAACAAGACTGGAACATGCAGTTGAGCTTCAAAAACACTTCTGTGCGATGAGATGAACATTTTCTATATGTCTGTCAAGCTTGCTTGTGTTCCCCTCCGACATTTTAATGAGTGACTGAACTTGCGGCAACGTGCTTTGAGCACCAACGCAGCAATGTAATCCCTCCATCTCGCTCCAGGCATCACCACTCAATGAATAATCAAACTTTTACATTAGTGTAATGGTTGCATTGAGTGTAAATCGATAGTCATTCCTAAAGAGTCAAATTTATCCTATGTAAAAGAAGCCAGCGTGCGCTGTGTGAGTGTGTTCGTAAAATCTCACTCCTCGGAGCCTTAAAAGCTCCCAAGCCAATGAGGCGGTGGGGCGTGACTTTGAAGCCCAGGTAAGTAGGGTTCAAATGGTCGAGTCATCATCACCATGACATACTGAACACATATGCCAAAATAACGGTCTAAAAAGTTGAGTTCGATGGCATGATGCAATCTGGTTCTGTTCAATCCATAGAGGTACGAGGGTTGGTGCAGCATTATCAATGAATGCCATTACCATCTCTAAAATGTGTAAAATGGGTCAAATCAGTCAGATTTTCTTTCAGAAATGTTCCTATTAACAAAGGTTTTTGGGTGCTTTTTTTAAAATTAAGATCTTACAAAATGGAGACAGATAGTTGTACACAAAAACAAACCCAGCCATCAAAATATAACCTTTTCAAATGTAATGAAATTGGAATCATCTTTTTTTTTTTCCTTTGCATAAAAGTTTGCTCCAACTTTGAATAGCTTTTAGTGATGGTATATGACCTTTATTTGGTGCCAAAGTTTTGCCATGCAACAGCAAAAAGAAACAAACAACAACAACAAAAAAAGACGTTGACGGACTAGCCGCTGGACTTGTCAGACAATTAATAAGTGCAGAGGAGGTCAGTATATTGTGCAGATTCATTAGAGTGAGTCACTAACAGGAACACAAAGACGGGAGGTGACAAGGTCTTGTCCCCAAAGTATGGAGGCCTGAATGACAGGCATTGGCATGCCATGAATTATTCACTCAGCGAAAGAGTGCTTAGAGCACTGTGAGTGTTGTCTTTGGGCTGCTAATAGGCTAACGGAAGAATAAGGCAGTTGAGAGGCGCACTGAGATGAAGCGGAAGGGTCAGGAATCACCGCTGCGCCAGTGTCAGCCAGGAAGCCTCAGGCATCATCACCTCTCATCTATCGTAGCTGCTAATGGAGCGCGAGGAGCAACAGTTTGAAGAAAAGCAAGACTTGTGGGGAATGCTCACTGGATGTGATGCAGATCGGTTGGTCATTTTCGGGACCTGGCAACTCCAATAAAAGGTGTGTTTATTGCACGGGGTGGACTGGGATTTTACTAATCAAGTTTGATCATTAAGGAACAGCCATACTAAATGACATTATTGGAGAGAGGATTTCATCCGCATGAGCTGATTGAAAATATTGATTGAGAGAGGAAAACACGAGGAATGGGGACTTAACAAAGAAGACTTCTGTGTGTTGATGTGTAAACATAAAGGGATCCTCTACTTGTAGACAGCGCAGCTGCGCTCGAGTGTAGAAAAATGGCGTATCCTGATTTTAGTGCCAAGGCAAACCTCGATGCGCATGTTTGGGAATTTGGTTCATGTCTCCCTGCCATGCTGGGTGTTGTGACTTATTGAGGTGTGCCCTCTGGGCAGCTGACAATCTGATGGTTGAAAGTAGACTTTATGCCAGCTGGAACAACATATTGGCGTGGGTAGTGTATTTTGGTGAATTTGATTGATGTGCAGGCAGACAGATTCACATGATTAATATTATCATTTTAATAAAATCAGCCCACTGGCTGCGGCATAGCTATGGATTCAGCTGTATTCACATCCACAATGGCGCAAAATGCCATTTTCATTAACGCGTCGCCTGCTTGCACAGGTCTGTGAAAACACCAGAATTTAGTCTGGCCCGCCCCCTGTGCAGATTTAAACTACACCTCGCACAAGACTTGCACTGTGCACTAAAATAGAGTCCATATAATCAAACAGCTGAAGCAAACACAAAACAAAATAGTTCATGCACACCTCAATACGAGGCTTGAATGTCAAATAGAGCATCCCGGAAGACAGATGACATAAGCAGCTTTATAGCCACTATAAAAAGGTCGGTCATTACAATTGGAAAATAATCCTTGGATGCCGTGAGAGGGGATGACAAAGTTTGTGATGACTCACCTTTATCTTGGATGACAGAGAGTCTATGCAGGTTGCCAGCTCCTGGACCCGCTTGGCCATCTCGTGCTTTCCCTCCTTCAGTCCGTTGACCACCTCGTTGAAGCGTTCCATGTACTTCTTCAGGTTCTTCACCTTGACCATACCATCGATGCTATAATGACATAAAACCACAATTTTTGAATGGCTGCCTTTCCCAGCTTTTCAAAAGAGAACACAAAGAGAAGAAGGATGTGGTTTTTTTTGGGGGGGTGGGGGGGGGAAGCTAAAATAACACATTGAGATGTTTTGAAACTGCTGTGGCAATATATTGTATATTAGTGTAATAAACACTGTAAAGCACCAAGCAATTGTACAGCTCAAAAACACCAAATTCAGTCGACAACGTCTTCTGATTTACACTGTGGCTGCTGCCTCATTTCTACTAAACAGGAGCCGGCTGGTGATAACATATAGCAATTACTTTCAGGTAGTTGGACCCAGGCGTACAAAACAACCTTGTGTAATTGGCCACATGCTGCTTCACCAAGTCTAAAGACAAATTAGACTAATACAGATTATTGTCTGATCATGTTGCATCCTGTTCTAGTTAATTCCCATTACACAGTAGAAGAGAGACCGTGCCACTGTCACTGAGTAGGACTTCATTCCACATCTCATAATAATAACTCCGCTTCTGCTTAGCTTTTTCTTTGGCTTTTTGTTTTTTTTTTACGCAGAATAAGCAGTCTCATCAAGATGCGACAAGAGAAGAAGAATATACATTGGACTGTAGTCAGATTTGTTTAAATAAGGCTAAGGATTTTATAGAACTTTTGACAGTGGTGTCACAACTGGAAGTATTGAAAAAGATGGAATGGGACATAACTCATCACTGCATTATGCCTTTTTTTTGAAGTTAAGGATGATTAATTTATTTACACACTTTATCACTGACCAGAGAAAAGCACATATCTCCAAATTATCTCCAAACCAGAATGAATTCTTTCTATTTATTCGATTATTATTTATACAGCAAAATCTGTTTCAAAATGACAACAAATCGGTGGGTGACCACAGTGTGGACCAGAGTGTATTTTTTGCATCCTAGAGGCTCCATGGTATATTATTCCAATACACTTAATTTTTAAAAATTTATTCATTCATTGATTTAATTATTTTCAAAGTTGTCTGAAGGGAACTGCCCAAGTAAAAACGTCATTGCGCTGTCTCACTGCTGTGTTTCTGCTCGGCATATGACAATAAACATTGTGAGTCTTGAATTACTAAGGTGAGTACCAACATCCAAGGCGAGACTCACCGGGGCTTGTGCTTCCGCTTACATAACCACATGCGCACCGTCTTCTGAATCTTAATGCATGCCAAAGCCCTGTAGCTCATCTTGTTCCTGACTGGTGACAGTAGAAATAAAGAAGCATTTGGAATAAATGTGTAACCCAAGCAAAAATGTTCTATCTATCACATAGAAACCAGATATCATCTTACATATTGTAATGGGATTCAACACGAAGGCCCCTAAAAGCATATGTTAACCCTGTGGGAAATCCTGTTTTTCTAACACACACACACACACACACACACACAAAAAGAAAACCTTAAAATAAATGGCGACTGAAATACAATACAGTACTTGTATGGTCTGTTATGCAGGAAATGCCTCATCAAGCAGGCAATTTTCCTTCATGATTTAATTGAATGCTTTCAAAACAGAGAGCAGAATGCATGCTGTTAAATGGTAGGACTCCACAAGCAAGCGCGGCGTCAAGTGTTCCACTGCTGACTGCTTTGAGAGCACAATTTCAAATAGCTTGAAGCTACTTTCCACATTACGAATAAATTCAAGGGTGTGAAGTATGACTTTAGTAACGCCATCAGGGCACTAAAATTTACTGGGGGAGTGAATATGCAAGCATATATTGGTCCAGTTTTTTGACACTTGTGGAGGAGAAATGCTGTGCGGTAGACTGGACCCACGTTTGATCACAGACAGGCTACACCACTGGACCTTCTTCCAACGGCTGCACACCAGCCACTTGTTGACTTTCTTCAACAGCTCTGCCAGGTGGTCGGGATCCGACTTCATGATCTGGTCAAACTCAGCAAACTGAGACCACATGATTAACAATTACTTTTGACTGCGTTATTATAAGGCAGATTTGCGTTTGAGAGGACACTGATTTTTTAGGGTACCTTTCCGGGGCGGAAGAATACTCTGGTCAACCCGAATTTAAAGTCAATGTCATTCAGGCCCAGTGCTTTGAACAGAGCCTACATGAAAACATACAAAAGAGGTAACAATCGAAATACTGGCAGACGAGTGGGCAGCACAGCAGTGAGGGAAAATAATTCGTACTGCACCTTGCAGAAGAGTCGTGGATTCAGTCGAGTAAGCTTATCAGGCATGTACTGTTTATACATGTTATAAAGCTCATGGAAAGGGGCTCTGGAAGGGAACCCACCCTGCATCAGGTCTAGCACGGACACCATTCCTGAGTAACGAAAAAAAAACCACACGCTGGACTGAAAATAGCCACATGATGATCCAACAAACACAAACTATTTTAATTTTAGTTAAATTTAGTAGTGTGTCTTATTTTCTGGTGTGAAGAGTGAGTTCCGTTTTTTTTTTTTTAACATTCATTTTTCATCCTTTTCTTCTTTGTATGTTACGCTTTAATTTATGATTCATGTTAAAATATGTCATTTTAAGGATTTTGTCCATCCTCATCTCTACCTTCAATTATGGGCCCTTTCGCATCCCTTCATGTGTCTGTCAATCACCTTCCTGCCCTCCATCCAACTCCTTGAGTGACTGTATGCCTTGTTTTGTAATTAGTCTTTGTAATTGGTATTAACTGAAAAAAAAAATCACTGAAAACAAGTTTTTATTTCATTTAGCTGGTTCATTTCTTGTCAACTTTTCCTGCTGTTTTTACACTTGCCTCGAGTCTGACAGTCCTTGCCTTTTTGCAGTCCTTTGTTCCAACGAGTCAATTTGTCTGCACCCTTTTGCCTTTTCAATGTTTTATGGAATCATTTTGGTTGTTTGTTGAAGTCAAGCTGATTACGTTCCAACACAGAAGTCGGGACAACACTAGTAGACACACTTAAAAATATGTTACCCGAGCACTGCAGCTGTGAGAGAATGAGAGCGCCTTCAAAGTGGTGGCTGACCATTTTCAGGTTGGGTTTGACACAGCGGATAAAACTGGAGCCCTGCACGCAAAGAGGGCCATTAAAATAATGCGTCTGCCGGCAGAACTTTGGATTTGAGTCGACAAATACCATGATCATTATAACTCACAGTGCTGCGGAGCTTTTCCAACAACAAGTTGAGCTGCATCTGCGAAACGGAAGCAGACAAGGACTCACACATAAGGTTTTGTTTGAGGAGTGTGAGTTGGCCACATGAGCAGTGGGCACCACACATCCCCTGCAACACTCTCTGGCCACCAGCACCTTATTGAACGGTATTATCTTTGTGCGAGAGTCCGTGTCTGGTGCATTAGTGATGAAAGCCCTGCAGCAGTCTCAGCAGTGATAAAGTCTGTTAAAAAACATAGCGCGTATTTTGTACCTGACTGGAAGAGGGGTGGGGGTGGGGGCAGACTTCTTGAAACAGAAGACATGAAGACTGTGGTTCAATAAACACTCTTTTGTGAGTGTCTCATTTCAGGTGTTTGTTTCCACCTTTCTTTTCAGTTTTGCCATCGCTGCACTGAAATGACTTAAGATGGCTTCTATCAGCTTTTTTCTATCCGAAAGAAAAGAATTGAGATGTCTCCAAATCAAAAGAATACTCATCTGAAGTAACAATGGGGTACTGGGTTGTATCAAAGAAAGGGAAAATAAAACACAGTGGAACCGCTAAATCAAACACAATCTATTCTGTGACGCTGTTTGTTATTTTTGGTAAATACAGTGGATCCTCGATTTTATGGACTAACAGAGGGGTGGGGGGCCATCCGTTAAAATTGATTGGCCGATTTGGAATACTTTATTTCGTCGCCTAAAAAAACACCCAAGACATCTAAAATGGTTGTTTTGTACTATCCTTGTGGTGTAAAAATGGGCAGCAGAGTCTAACATTATTGTAAATAAATATTAAAAAAAAGCTTGAAAATGTTTGACAAGTCTTAAAGTTTATTCCACACATACCTCACAAGTGCTTGGGGATGATAATAGCGTGCAGCTGGGCACTTTTATGTTAACGCATATCCTTTTTTGACTTCCGTTACGATTGAATACCATGGGACAAGGTCTTAAAAGACAACAACTGTGAATATTGTACGGAAAATTGCATGCTCGAGAGATGTGCACACGTACTACATGGAGAGCTCACTTCATTCCAGAAACATTGATGGTTGTGAACCACAGCTAGCAATTATGCGTTCAACTAAATGCTATTCAAATTTGCAATTATTTATGTAATAGAGGTTAAAATAATTGTTTTGCTCATGTTGCTGAGCAAAACCTTGCTTGTGTTGTAATATGTTTCGTTTCAGGTTCTATGGTTATCGGCACTCCCCTTTGATGCCTCGTAAAAACAGTTTTGTTTGGCTTTTGAGGTATCCTGTCTACAGTGATTTGGATTTCCACAGTTTTTGGATTTTAGAGGTGCCACATTGTGATATTTTTGTGCTTGGTTTACACACTTCAGTTGGATCGATTATTCAGTCATCATTCCAGTTTCTTTTGTTCCTATTCAATATGTGAATGCTGAAAGCAACTGCAAACGTCTAGTCATCTGAGATAATTGATGACTTAAGACGAGGAGTAGTGTAACAAACTCTGGGGCTTCTCTGACCTTGAATTTGTTTCCAACGCTGATGAAGCTAAGTTTTCCCGCTTTGTGTTTGGAGTCCTTGTTAGTCGCGGAGGTCTCAAACAGCTCTCGAACAAAGTTGTCCTTAGATTCGCACACTAAACTCTCCAAGGACATGTGGAGGGCGTCATTGTTCTTCTCAACAAATCGAGTCTGTTGGCACAAACACACGCAGTCAGTATTTGACTTTTCAGAAAAAAAAAAAAGAAAAAAACGCTACACGTCGGGGAAATAAAGCGACATCTAGTGCTGTCTATCAATATACACGGCTGACATAAATTACATTCATAACAACCTTCTTACAATAGCCATTTATGCCAAGATGACAGATGAATTCTTAAGGAGCTCGAGGCGAAAATGAGAAGCTGCAGATTTGACACCCATTTAGAACTTGCTGTAATATTTCATCAACAACTCCAAGCTGCATCGCTCACTGTTAATTTTCTGTTGTAGTTTTCACTGACACTGTCGTCACTGTAGAACACAGCCTTTGCATATTTATGATGGCAACACTGCTCTATATATTAGGCACTGTGGGAAAAATTACCGTTTCATAGCAGACAGCGCCTGCAAAGTGCCTGATGATAAATCCTTCATCGTCCCGGAGATTCCGATGAACAGCCAGTTTGGACTTCCGAGGAACCTGGGAGGCAAAGCGGCAGAGAGACATCGAATGTTATATATTGACAGCGTTGAACCACAAATGTAATGTTTACACTCTTGACATAACTATCTACGCAGAAGAACATTGTTTATCAACTGAAAGTTGCTACACTATTGATTGTGGCTTCCTCAGTTGGATTGAAATCAGAAAAAAATGCTATTCAGTGTGCAATGCATGGGAGGCATATTCTTTGAAAAAAGGGTCATTAGCAATCATTTTGCTGCTTGGCAACCAGGTCGTCTTGCACATGTATCACAAGGTACACTTGAAGTGCATTTTCTTACGTCAATATAATTATCCAATACAGCCCGGTTTTAGAAGAGAACCTGCATTATTGGTACTTGAATGGAGCACATTTGGCTCGACTCAGGTAGTGGTGGGTGCTTTTCAAAACACAGGTTTTTTTGCTTTGATGCCTGCGAAAGATACTGAGTCCCAAGACGTTCCCTCCATAGCAACATATGCCACCATCATTATTCAGTGGGTGAACGAGGTGACATTAAAAGTGCTTCAAGTACCTTAAAGGCAGAAAAGCACTAGAAAAGTGAAGCCCATTTCCTACGCGATGAACCATGTCTGGTAACTTAAGTGGATATTAAAAATCGACCTTTTACGACTAGCTATGGGGCATAGAACTGCATGATTTCTCCCAGCCAATTGATGAAAATTAAAAATTTACAATAAAATATTTTAAGGATATGTCACAGTAGTGTAGGAAATAAATTCCCTTAAATAGTGAAAGGGCATTTATTTATTGCAGAAAGGAACACGCCTCTATTGAGGGTAAATAAGTAAATAGTGAGTAATCTTTGGGCACATAAAAAGCAAGACTTAAAGGAAAGCAAATTGCACAAAATGAAAGTGCATATTTAATACCACGTGGGTACATCATTGAAAAGATCTGAGTGGCAGCCGGTAAAACTTTTCAATTAATCTGAGAGACTGTTTACGTGCCTGGGACAGCACTTATCCAAAGATTATATGTCCATGATTATTGTGACCTTTTTTTTTTTTTTTTTTATAAAGTAAGTGTTTCAATGAATTTCTTGTAAAAGTTGAACGGGTGTCAAAGGTGCAATATAAAAGAATTTCATGCTTGCAAGGTATTTGCTTCAGTCACGTCACTGCTCGAGCACACAAGCCTTGCAAAAACGACCATGAACATGAATGTTGAGGTGATCTCTCTACCCCCACAAAGGCAGAGAATGATGGGAGAAGAAAGTGTGTATGGGGTGGGGAGGCAAGTAGTTAAACTGTCAAACCGTAAGTCTGAAGTGGTCTTTATGCTTGCTGTGAATGGCCAGTGCAAAATGTTGGTCGCTGGGCTGAGGAAGACGGTTCTCTTCATCCAGAATGTCCAGAATGCCCACCAGCTTTGCTTCGACGAGGTCTGCAAATGAGACACACATCCCAAAGGCGAAAACCCTCAAACACCGGATAATGCAATGAATCGTGTAACATCTATTAGAAATGTCCACTCTATGTGAATATTCAAAGCACACAATGTGTTCATCGGGATGCTCATTCAGTATCATGGCTGAATTATTCATATGACATGCTGTGTTTGGAATATAATTTAATAGCCAAGGACCTCCCGGAAATATTTGCATGAACAAGCACCTGTGCATGAATCCTGAAGACTGATGAGTGAATTAATGCACAGCCCAAATGGTCATTTGCAAGTCAGAAATGTTATTCATGACTGTCAGTTAACCTCACACCTGAATAAATGCCAGCCTTTGAAACACAAATCAAAATGCCTCACACCTTGATACGCGGACTATTTCATCCTATTAATTGTGGGATTTAGTTGACATATGGGACAACAACAAACAAGATTGTATCATTTCTCCCACCTTCATGTGCTACTAAAGAATTCGCGGTAGCCACAAGGATTCATTATATGGCCTCCCTTCAGACACACGCTTCTCGGCTAATGAGAAATATGTCCTCTTGTAGCAGTGACAGCACTGGTACACTTTTGCCACTCTGATGGGCATCTGAGCAAAAAGAAATGGTCTACATGAACCCTACGTGGGCCATACATGAAGCATCCTGTGGTGTGTGGGGTTCAACTGCGGGCTCTCCAAACAGTGGTCTCAGTTCTGTGCATTGCAGTTTACCTATCTTAGCCCTCATAGGCATAGCTTCATCTTAATAGTGTCGCCAAGTGGCTTTTTTTAATGTCAGGAGACCACAAAGGTAAAGATATATGGTTAGTGTAATGCACTTAATCCTATAAGCATGACTGTGATTTATGGCATTAAAAAAAAAAAACAAAAAAAAAAACAGCAGTGCTCCGGACCAGAGTGTGTGGTCTCTTGTTGAAAATCACAAGCCGGAAAATGCATTCTGCGATAAAACATCAGTGAAGCATCAAAAGTGAACTTTAGATCACTGCACATCGACTCAAATTTTTATGTACAATTTATGATAAATGAGTTGTTGAGAGGGTAGTAAATAAATAATGGATATGATACAGAAAGTCTAAATATTACGAGATCAGAAGGTATATTTTTCGAGACAGAATAAAAAGTTGCAACATTACAAGAGTGAAGGCAGAATATTCAGCGGGATAAAAGTAATGAGGATACATTCGTAGTAATGCAAATATCATAGTGTAACTCTGTTTTGTCATAACCTCATCAGCAATGAGAATTTGTTGAATGTTACTGTTTGAATGTTTGTACTCCTGAAAGGGACAACACACACTGAAATCTTTTGAGTTTGTCCATCAACCAGAATAGTTGGAGAAAAAAAAAACCCAAAATGCTATTGCCCATTATTACTACGGTAAGGTATATGGCAACAGGGGCATCGGGGCTCAGACTGTCTATTTTGGTGACAAACTTGAAAGCGTGAACACAATTGAATATCAATTGTGACTACTTCAAATGTATTAGGTTCAAAAGGAAATTCTAATTCTGTCACATTGCGAGGACGACAGTGATCATTGTTACAGCAGCTATTACTTAAAGATAGCTCCTACGTGGATTTTTTTCTCCGTTGTACCCAAGGAATGAAAGTGAACCTACCAATGCAGTCTTGGTTGTCAACATAATGCACTTCGTTTACTCCCAGTCCTTCCTTTTGATAGAGCTCTTGTTCCTGCACAAAAAAGTAGTACGAAATGTATATTAGAAATTGTTGAAAGTGCCTGAAGTAACTTAAAAACTGTACTCCTTTTAACTGAAGCCCTTAGTAGAAAATCACATTAAGAGATCACAGGAGAGAAACAAGTCTCATCACATCCCCAGGGAAATTAGCATTCTAATTTCGTCGGGAACATAGGGAGACAAATACAGAACAGCAAGGATGTCACCCACAATGTGTCCCGCCGCACTTAAAGAGTAAATAAGTTGTCACTTTGTGACATGACAGGGAAGGTTTCCGAGGTTGACTCAAACTTGCTGCTTATTTACCTCTTTCAGGATGCGCTCATTGAAGAACTGCTGTAATTTCTCATTGCAGTAATTGATGCAGAACTGCTCAAAGCTGTTGTGTTCAAAGTACTCTGAGGAAAAGCAATACCACAACACGAATAAATGTGACTTGCGTTTCAAAATTACCGTGATCAAATTATGTATCTGACTGGTGCCTTCAAAGTGGAAGCAATTTAACTCTTATTTTAGTTTCATTATACGGAGGTTGAATTTAGGGATGTCAAAGTGTTGTGTATCGTGCTGCCTTGACAATTAATGAAGGTTTTTATGATGGTGACCGTTTTATTCCCTTTGCATTATTTCCTGTGGGAAATCTGTAGTGAAATTTGAAGCTCTTCGAAGTCAACCATGTGTCACAGAATAAACAGGCTGTGTTCAACTTTGGAAGGGTCCATTGAACTAAAAAAAAAAAAAATGCTAAAAGTCATTTGGAAGAATCGGTCAGTCACTCATTCTTTGACTTAGTGTATTTACCAAAGCCAGCGATGTCCAGCACCCCGATGAAGCTTGAGGAGGACTTGAAAGGGAAACACTGGTTCACTCGTTTGACCACATGATCGAAGAGGCGGCTGTACACCGCCTTGGCGAGGGCATCGCGGGCGTTGTTAGCTTGCTCCACCTTAAGAGGTACTCTAGAGCGGCACATGGTATGGTATGACAGACAGCCTAGAAGTGGGACAGCCTTGTCTCCAGGAAACAATTTTGCTGTATTAGCCTTATTTATTTATTTTTTTCAATAAAACTTTGTGTAAGAGTGGCGGTTATCGTTGTCTCTTCAAGTGTTTTTGCACAAAGCAGCCAAGTTTCGAGTCAAATATATGAACCAAAGATGAATGGAAAGCGGAGCATGAAGCTTGACCTCTTCTTGACTTTCTAATGGCATTTTATCACATTTTTTTAACATTCATTATTTATCAGGGTTGACTGTGAGGACAAAGTGCATCCCCATAGTGACCCAGAGTTCAACTCGGATATTACAGCTGGGAGAACTGTGGGAATTTAATATTAATATATGTGCCATTTAGCAATCATGGATCTTTTTACATTTTCCAACTCTTTTAAATTCCGCACTCATTCAGATCGTGCAGAAAAAAAAATAGGCATCTTGCCAATTGTCCACTTTCTCCATTTTGTTTTAAATGCTGCAGGTCGTATAAAACTCATCCGATGTTAGAAAGATCTGACAAGCATTTTTATCCATGGCAATGTTTCACATCCCCTCTGGAGAGAGACTCAGCCATGAGTGATACAATAACAGCATCCACAGCTTTATACTACAGTCAAACTCCCCAAGGCAGCGTGATTCAGTCTGGGCCTTTATGACAAAGGCAGGCCCCGCCTCAGTCCTCCAGACAGTGGGAGCCTTTCATTTTTTTTTTTTAAATATACGGTGTTGAAGCCACACTTGCCTGCCTCCTCAGATACCTGCTGCATTATTCATATGGGGGAAACACTTCCAGGCCAGGCCAGCATCTGGCCCTTTTCAAATATTAATCGACCAAGCCTGGTCCGATCACTCGAACACCACATCTCCACTGCATATACATGGGAGCAATGCCACTATGGCCTGTTACACTGTGCACTGAATAAGTGATACATTGACAAAATACAATAAGCAAGATATCTGCAACAGAATGCAATGTGTGTCTTTCATGAGTACTTGCGCACTTACATTACAGTATGTATGACACTCACAAAGGGCATTAGTGATTGAACAGATTCAATCTTTTGTCATTACTTGAAAGCATTTAAGGAAAAAAAAACACTCATTCCTCTACTTCTTACTTGAATTTACTATTCTTTCTCATTTTTATCAGCTTCATTATGGACTCACTGCCTTAAGCAAATTCATATATCTAAGAGCCAAGCACAATGCGTCAGTTCTTACTTGATAACTGTTCCTTTAGCGCCCCCTGCCGTCGTGAGCATGACCCTTGTTGTGAGGCTGACCTTCAAATCATCCTGATCCAGACCCAGCAGATCGGCGCAGTACTCCAGAGTCTGTCTGGATTGATTCTTTAGAACGCAGCCCCCTATACAATTTGGACAAACACATTTATTGTATAATATAAGATCATGTAAAATATGTTGACTTTGTTTCATCCTGACAGTGGATTTGATTGAACTCGAAAACAATTTCAATTTAAACATCGATAACATGTAAATAAATAAAAATCACGTTACATTTTATTGAAATCTAAATATCTACAATTTAATAAGTGAGATGAACAAAATTAACAACAATACATTTTATTTCAGTCTGAATATAAACTTCAAATCTTTCAAAATATATATTTGACAAAAAATCTAAATTGATCAATTGAAAATAAAACAATACATTATACACAACACATTTTTTAAAAATTTTGAAAAAAAAATCACAAACCTAAATTATGATTAGATAAAATGTAAACGAAACAAGAATAAACAGAGTATCTGCACATTTAAAGAAGCTATATTTAAAATGGATATTTTGTCAAAATATTTTTGAAAAGTATTTTTTTATATACTGTATAGTACTACTGTACTGGTATATCAAATTAGTATGAAACTATTTAGAGCGAGTGCAGCAACATGTGCATAGCAGTTCATGCAAATTTCATTATCTTTACGTAACAACATGAAATATTGAGCTTTTAACAGGTGTTATGAATTATTAGGGTTTTTAACAAGTCTGATATTTTTGAACACAATTCTACATCAGTGTGGCTTTTAAGATCTTTGAACAAGGGACATGAGGATCAAGTGCCATTTTCGAAGGGGAAGTGAATGTTCTATGCACCCCGTCTAGTCGAAACGCAGTATTCTGATTAAAATTGTGTTTGTGGAATATACATTGTGATTTGCGGACATATGTTTTGGATGCTCAGGTGAAAAGAGGGGCGCAACTGTCAACTGATCACCACGTTGGCTCTTATGTTGGGGAAGATGCCGGTCCGACCTGGCAAGCCCAAACGTAATGTGAGGGTCTGTTGGGAGCGCCTGGCAGTTTCAATTCCCCACTGCAGCAGAGTTAAGACTTCGCAGTTACCCTGTTAAATCGAATATGAACTCTGTCAAACCTGAGCTACTTCCTGTTTCCTCAAAGTCAATGTTGCCGAGGTGCAGAACGCCAGCAACCACCCTAAACAGGTCCAGCTTCTCTGCGTCATCCAGACCAATCTTCTTCATGGCCACGCACATCCTATTAAAGTCACCCTGGTCGTCAAGGAGAGGGTCCTTGAGAGCGCCTAGTTTCACATGCTGCAGACCGAAGTGGAGGAGAAACTGATTAAGAAAATAAAGCGTGTGATGAATGCTTTCTACATCAGTCTGCATCCAAAAGCTAAATAGCTCACAGCAAACACACTCCTTGCAAACGGACACACTGCTCTAAGCTTACGGCTCATGCAAAAAAAAAAAACAATGAAAGCAGCAGCAAGCAGTGTGAAATGTGATGGATTAATCATATAAATACAATTAACAAGGTCTGCTTTACCAGGACTTCACTGTTAAGTACATGTCCCTAAATTGAATACGTAAACCTATAATAAAACGAGAAAAAAAATCTGAATAGGCACCACCCAGCATGCAATTCTTCATGCTGCAGTATGTCTCACAGAAAGTAGAAGAGATAATAAATAATAATAATTAAAAAAAAAAATAAAAAAATTAAAAGACATCACCTTATTGTCCTTTATACCATAAACATGATGCGGGATAGAGAAATAAATATTTAGCCAACTTAATTAGCAAATCACTTTCGACAACAAGATGCTACATCACAGAGATGGCGTAAAATAATGAGGTGAGGAATAAAAGCAATGAACACAAAGCACATCAAGTCTGAATCAAGACTGCACCTGCTCATTGCATACAAACATCGCACTCTATTTTGCCTCAACTGCGACACCACGCTATGAATCCAACAATCAATTTCTCACAAAATTCAACATGATCAATTCTACCCATTTTTATTCGAACAGAGTTGGTTTGACTCATTTCATCAGTAAACATTATCAGCTATTTCTTTGCTCACCATTATTTTACCATATAATGTAACTGTTTATCATGAGATCTAATATTCCACCTGCTTTTACAGATGGGGAGCGACAAACTCTGTCATACTTGCATTATCAATTGTTTCAAGATATTCGGTTGGACATCTCCTCCAGGCTTCAAGTCAACAAAAGCAAGCACGGTGGGTGTCATTCATCAACGGCATAGAGCAAACATACGTTTTTTTTACCGTTGCTGCTGATATTGTGCCCGCCGCATTTGGCATTTTCTCACCGTTGTTGGTAAAACAATTTGGAAAGGAGAGCAGACAGTTTTTTTTTTCTTTTCTTGCAAAGTGAATCCACGCAAGAAGTGAAATTGACTTTACCTCAGGACTCTTGCGGTTCTGCATGATTTGCTTATCGGAGTTGGTGCTGGCAAAGTATCTGGTGCAGCCTCGGTTCAAATACTGCAACGTAGAAAGAAAATAATTGCAAACATTCTAACACAATTATCTGCGCTTAATTAAATCTCAACTTAGCATGAGTGCGTTTCACCCTTGCGGGAAAACCTGCGGGAGATATTCCTATTGATTGTCACCAAGTGAAAGATTTTCTCTCGTGCCTGTTAATATTGCCTCTCACAGTTGACTGGGAGACAGCAGTGTGAAGTAATTGCCTCTGTTGATGTTGCTGCCACCTTGGGACCCGTTTTAATGACAAATATCTAAGCAAAGAGAATTTGCTTCTGTTGCTCTTGGTGTTTTAACTCGGCAGAATGACATGTTGTGGCTGGGATGAGCATATTTCATGTGGTCTATTATGTACGCACCCGCTGAGCTGATTATTGCGTTCAATAATATTCAATTTACAAATCATCTTTTCCTCCAAATTGGAATTTAGAAAAGAACGATATGATGATACCACAAGCTGCATAGCGTTGTAGTGATTAGCACCCGTGCCTCACAGTGAAAAGGTTCTGGGTTTGAACCTCGTCTTAGACAAAGGGTTTCAAACTCCGGTCCTCGAGGGGCGCTTTGCTGCATGTTTTCCGTCTCTGCCTGCTGCAACACACCTGATTCAAATGATCAGCGCATCAGCAAGCTCTGCGGAGGCCTGATAACAGCCCTGATCCTGTGAATCAGGTGGGTTGCAGCAGGGAGAGATGGAAAACATGCAGGAAAGCGGCCCTCAAGGACTGGGGTTTGAGACCCCTGTCTTCCACGATTGTGGGTGGAGTTTGCATGTTCCCCACATGTTTTTGCGGGTTTTCTACGTGTACTCCGGCTTCCTAAACCTTCCAAATTTGAAAACCATATTTGGTTGACTGAAAACTTATGTTCAGAAGCGTAACTCTGCCTTGAAAGCTGCTATTAATGTCAATGAAATTACTCTAGTTCCAATCTGATTGTGAATGCTTGTTTTTCTTTTTGTGCCCCCTGATAAACTGAACACCAGTGTAGCGGTTAGGCCACCTCTTGGCCAAAGTCAGGCGGGTTAGGCAAGCACAATAGAAAAAGGACGGATGGATAAAGATATCAGAAAATGCCCTGCGATTATTGCTGAATAAATGGTCCAAAACAAGTGAAAGCAGGCTGTTCTTAGAAACCTAATGTACAAATTTATCTGCCGGCTAATTGACTCAACTAATGAAATCACTGCAAACTTGTCAAACATCAGCTTTAGCGCGACACAATACCAGTCACAGATCTGGAAGCATTGTTACCGCTGTCTCTTGTATGACACTTCTTAGTATATTATCTTGGTGTGTGTCTTTGTGTGTGTGTGTGTGTGTGTATATAAAGTATTTGTATTGTGTAACTTGTAATCAAGCGATTCAATTCATATCACAAAATGTACCACTCTGACATCTAGTGGACTTTCACAGAATTGCCAGCCTACTACCACTCCCTTTAAAAACGAACTACTGTTTCCCACAGTACGATGGTAAATAACAACTATATATACATCACCAATACTTGTTGAATAAAGACATAGTATTCATTCATCCATTTTCTCACACTTGATGTCATTATATCATTTCATCTTATTATCGGCGTGGCCCTAATGTTATGAAGTATAAAATGACATCATCTTAACGCTAATATTAGAAAGGAATACACTAACTCTGAAGCTGTCTGGTGAGTCGAGGTGCAGTTTCTTCTTGATGTCCTCAGATGCTCCAGCACAAAGCCTGTAGAAGATGTGGTAGTTCCTCTCGTCGTTACTTTGCACGCAAATCCTTGACTTCTCCAGCAAATAATGCGAGACAAATCCACCCACAACGGAATTCTGCAAACATGGGAGGAGCACAATGCACTTTGAAATTTCTGCCGACGCACACAATAACAGTTTAAGCTAGACGATTGCATCACCTTCTCATTGAAATGGATTTCAACAAACTTCCCAAAGCGACTACTGTTGTTATTACGGACTGTCTTGGCGTTTCCAAATGCCTCCAGTAGGGGATTTGCTGAAGGGGGAAGAACATATTGTACGGGTCAAGACCACGATGGCATTCTGTAGTACATGATTTCTTTGTTAGGTTATTTTTACCTTCAACAATTCTCTCATCAATATCTTGACCACTTCCATAAGTTGTGGTCAGATATCTACAGAATGGAGATGCAGTCAAGATGACGAAAACGATGACGATGCAAACCAAAAGATGAATACAGACAGCAGAGACACAATATATGTATATACCGTATATTGTTTGCACTGTATATTATATTGTGTATATTATACACATGCACAATATAATATACAAAACGTACACATTTAAAGACAGTCAGTGTGAAGTCTGACTAAAGGGGGTAGAAGTGCAAAATGCCTCTTCTCATTCAGGATCATACCTGAGAACAAACTTGGTGTTTTCAGTTTTGCCAGCACCCGATTCACCAGAAACGATGATGGACTGACTCATTTTCAGAACCTTCATGTCTCTGTAGGCTTTGTCAGCTAATGCAAGTGAGGAAAAACACATCAGTCAACAATTAGCAAATTCATGGTCTGGTAATTCTCAGTTGTGTGGCCTATTAATCATATTTCCATGAATCAACATCTGGCTGTCTTAGCATTCCAAAACTCTGTATATTATATCGTATGTGACACTAAAGAATTAAAGTTGGACTCTCCAGATTTGAAAGGAATCAAACTTTTTCCGCCGTAGGAAATACAAGGATAAAGTTCATTAGACTATTCAAGGTTCAAACTGCGACAATAACAACACCTTTGAATGAGCCATTTGTTCAACAACATGTTTAACTTCTAACAGTGTATTGATGTTATCACCCGTTTGATCAAATTAAAAAAGTGTAAAATAATGTATATTTTATTAATTGTACCGCTCATATTCTAATGACCATCCTTATTTCTGATTGGATCTTATTTTATGTTGCAGCGAGTTCCATTTCCGGTAATGTGGTGATCATGGCCTTGTTTGGAGGCATTTCAAAACACATACTACAGAAAAAGTTAGAAACTTGTGTTTGTGGGTAATAATTGATTACTGATTTGAACTGATTGATTAATGTAGAATAAATATATGTGTATTATAGTTTTTCAGATGGTTTGGACTTGGAGGCATATTTATCCTGCACACAATGGCTGAACTGTACGTTTGGGATGTTCAACTTATGGGAGTTCGCCTATTTAATGAGAGTTCTCGCTCTTCAATCTTTGTTTTGAAGTACTGTATATTTTTACAAATACGGGACAGAATATGATGAATGAAGTCACCACAGCTTTTTATTCGTGGTTGCTCAAATATGAATTTTAAAAATCAATGTGACACACAAACTTTTTTTTAAGGTGTGAGCTCTCACCAATTGCATAGACGTGGGGGGGCTGAGTCCCCAAAGACTTGCCCTTATATGACTTGATGGTTTCAGGGCCGTACAGTTTCGGGATGTCATAGTAAGGATTGACAGCTATCAATATATTGGCCACATATGTCTGCAAAAGAAAGAATAAGAGGCAGGTTAGAGGGGCCCAAACATAAATGATGATGAAGCTGCTAGAGAAGCCACCTTGACTTGTTTTCTGTGCCTTTCTTTTGCAATCTACTAGCTGGCCCTCATTTGCTGAGTGAGTGGCTGGGATCAGTATACTGTTTGACAGTCACTCTGTCAAGCTCAACTAACCGTCCTTTCTCTTCACCAACTGGGCCTTTCCCCCCTTGGTAAACGATAGGAATCCTTTTTCTAGCTTCTGCATTCTAACTTGCAATGTTCTCTTATAATGCAAAAGCTGTGAGCTCAATGGCATGCATACTTGGGCGCTCACTATCAGATATATTATCCTATCAATTATCCAATTGATTAGCGTGTTATGTTAATTTGCATTACACTGTATCACAAAACAGTGATTGTTTAATTAGTATTGTTTATTGATTAAAAAAACGGATTGATGTATTGACAGAATGTGTTTTTTTGTTTGTTTTTTTAACAGATTTTGTTACTGGTTGGGTTATTGTTTTGCAGAGTAAATCCATTGCAGATGCTTGCAAATGTCTCATTTTGATCAAACACAAAAGATAATCAGTCTGCTTTCGTGAAGAACTACAGAAATCAGAGAATAATTGCTGAAATCATAGGATTTCAACAATTTTAAGTTAAACAATGGTGCCAAACGATTACCGTATTTTCCGCACTCGAAGGCGCTTCGGAGTATAAGGCGCACCATCAAAGAATGGCCTATTTTAAAACAGTTTTCATAAATAGGGCGCACCACATTATAAGGCACATAGTATAGAAGCTACAATAGTGGCTGCGATTGCATAATGCATCCACTAGATGGAGCTAAGCAAAAGTAAATACAATACTATACAGCTTTATCTATGAATAGCTTTCACAACTGCTGCAGCTGTAATGAAGCGCTTTACAGAACATATAAAATACTATGTCCAAGAAATCAGAATATTGATCCATAAATAAGGTGCACTGGATTATAATGCACACTGTTTGCTTTTGAGAAAATGGAATGTGTTTAGGTGCGCCTTATAGTGCGGAAAATACAATCCTCAGTTATTGAGATAGGAGTTGATTATTTGGATAATCGATTAGCTGCCAGTTAATCGATTAATTTTGACACCTCTACTGCCTACGCTCCATTGTCAATAAGTGTAAGAGCGGATGGAAGACATACATAGATATGTTCCTTTGAGTATCGCACTTTGACGTTGTTGAGTAGAGTGGCTTCATTCAAATACATCAGGGAGCCTGAAAAGACACAACAAACAACATGATGTTTTGTAGGACAATAGGTCGAGAGCTGAACATTGAGTTTCACTCACAGTTGTCCTCAACATGTTTGTTGACATCATCTTCTGCAGGAAAAACTTGGCTCATCGGCGCAAGGAATGTCTAAATGGGATGGATATAAGAATTGATGACTTCAGCGTTATGGATTCAGGCAATTGTGCAGGATTTATGACTGATGAATCCTAAATCCTAAATCTAAAAGTAGAATTGAAGGTTTAATTCACAGGTGCCAAACTCAAGGCCAGGCCAGATCCGGCCCACTGCCTCATTTTATGCTGCCCTCGAAAGAAAATTATGTGTGTCAACTTGCAGTATCCTTGCTAAAATCTATCCCGAAATATCTAATTGTCGTGTAATAAATAATGTTAAGATTCAGCAATAATGTTGTTACCCTGTTCACAATAACTGAACGAACTATTATAGTTGAGTTGACTAATTTCAAAACTAGTAACCCATTGATTTGTTGTTTTCAAGTAACAGTGCAATAACATGATTAGACATTTTTGTGGTTTCACTGTCAGGTTCCGCTGTAATCGATTAATTGATAATGACTAATTCCTCATAATCAATCAAGGAAACCTGCATGAGTTAAACCATCTCCAGTCTGAATCGCGGGTAGTTTACTTTTTTTAACGTCAAATACATGTCATAATCTAGTTTGGTTTCTCAATAAGAATAATTCCTCTTTAGTTCTTTGAGTCGCTTATGACAATACACAATGTTCATTAGAGTTGGTGGAAAGTGAAGCGATATTAAACATCATCAAAATCCAATCTTATGCATGCATTATCATGAATCAATTATCTGGCTTTAATATCACAGGAATGGCATCTGGAGGAATACGTTTCCCGGGCATGTGATATTCTCTCTCTATTGTGAAGCATTAATGAAAATGAACTCAATAGAAGAAGCCAGCTGTGAGAGAAACAAGGGCAGACATGGCGCAATGATGAATAATTTGGTGTGAACTGTAACAGGATCTGAACACCTGACTGACTGAGTGAACAAATGATGACTGCACTCTGTGCTGGGCCAGTGGGAACCAATAAAACGGATGCATTATTAAAATAAACCAGACTCCAAATATAACAATTAAGCAGCGGGAGTACAAGCACTAGTATTCCGTCTGAACCTGTATGACACCGTGTAACCTGAATCCTCTTAAAGCACGTAAAATTTGGAGTTCATCCATAATTTGAAGGGGGAAAAAATATGCCGAAAATGTAAAAATGTAACCTGTACTGTTTAATAAAGGCGGAACATATTTTTAATTATAAATCGATCTCAACAAGAAATGTAGTTTTGAATGTTTGACCAGTGTCACAGATTAAAGCAATCAGACCCAGCAACATGATTGCAGAGGAACAACAAACAAAGGTTACACCTTCATGTTCCCGCTTATTCACTCTGCACTGATGCACAGTTTATGATCACAAAAACAGACTGGAAGCAGACACAGAAGTACAATTTGTGGACTCATTGGACTAACTTGGCTCAAATCGGTGACAATAAAAAAAACACATGACAGATGCCAAAGCAACAAAACTGACAAAGAAGCGGCATCCAGGCCGAGGGTTGTGTACTCAGCTCAGCCGCTAACGAGCTCAGCTCTGCAATAAAGAGAAAGTGAGCGAGAGAGCGAGAGAGAGTTAGAGAGAGAGAGAGGGAGAGAAATAAAACGCTCAATGGGCCTTTCATACCCTCATTGAATGGGACACTCAAGCATAAACTTATGAACAAGTTCATGGAGGCCTAATTCAATGCTGAGTGCCGCGGTGATTAAAGAAACATTTCGGTCATGACAGAGCCATTCAGTGGGATTGATGCTTGGGTAAGGAATTTGAGTTGATTTGCCGATTCCCGGATTGTGTTTTGAAACCTATACCCTCCGCCCTCATTATCACTGAAAAACTCAACTATTTGCTGTTTCCGCTCAGACCAAAGCATTAAAAGTGTGACACTGGCACCATCTTGTGGAATATTGTTGGGTTTCATTCATCAATGGTGTTTTTTTTTTTTCTTTCCTCTGCGTTTGAGATGTCCTGTTTTGTTTGACGCTGCTGTAAACATGCAAGCCACGGGACAGCTCAGGTGTAGCAGGTGGCCTCTATTGTCTAATGAGCTGCTCTCTTCTCTGCAACTCTATCAGACACCTGCTGCCTCGGTCTTTTACTTATTTATGTCCGTGAAAATTTGCTCTCGCTCGTGTTTCATTTATTACACACAGTTTTGTAGTTGATACTTTTGTCAGAGTGAAACGTGGTTATTCACGTAAAAAAAAATATTGCGCTTATTCGGTGCTGAATGGGTCACATTGCAATTCTCAACGATCACATCACATTTCGTCCTACTTTTTTGTATGCCATGTTGACCCACCTTGCCCTTCTGGCTCAGCGGTTCTATGGTTAACGTGTCGGCTCCGATATCCACGATAGTGCCCAGCTGGAACCCGTCTGTGGGGTGGGGGGCCCACACTGGTTTCCCGTCCTCCATGGCTTGGTTGTGGTCAGCACGGCCTGACAACTGAATACGAGGACACACGTGCACACAATATTACAATCAACACTTTGCTTTTGCTTCCCTTCTTTGGCTACATACTAAGTGACAAATAGATAAATAAATAAATAAATAAAGAGGCCATAGGTCAATATTGACCAATTCCTCCATTCCAACTTAAAGCAAAGAAGTTTGAAATATTCGTTTGTCTCACTTGATGAAATTATTCAATTTGTATTATTTGTAAAGGGGTGGGATAATCTATCTCTGAATGTTCTGAACTCCTGCTTCAACACCAGCATTGTATGGAGCAAAGGAAACCTTGGCTCAACTTCTCATCCTACGTCATCAGGGACTTGTTTAGACAGCTAATTATTTGCAACTGAGTAAAAAAGCTCCTCTGCTGATTGTAGCCAAATAAGTGCTTTGATTCAGTCCCCGCAGGAATCCGCGATTCCGCGATCGTGGAATTTCACGTAGATTTCAACGCTCTCCGCGGAATTGAAAGCAGTCTGCGGTAACAAGGAATAGGTGCAGAATATTGTGTTTCTATGACGGTTTACAAATATCCAGGTCAAGTGGCTGGTTTACACTTTAAATATCGCTTGTTCTGCCTCAATCCCATAGTTAATTGTTTTTCACTTTATAAGTCATGATATATATCATATATAGATTTTCCCGAGAAGGGAAGAGAATGCTGATATTTCCTGAAACAATTCTTCATTATTACAACTTTATTTATATAGCGCATTTCACAACAGCTGCGGATGTAACATGAATAGATTCAATACAACAAAAGAAAGTGCTTTATAGGTAGTCACTTTATGTCCTTTTCTTAATGCCCATGAAAAATCAACTTTCAAGCGGCGGAATCAAGATTGTCTCTACAGAATCAGGATTGCTCTCTGTAGAATCTGTATTTTTCTCTGCAGATTCCTGGGGGGACTATTAATTGCTGCAAGACACGATTTAAAAAAAAACATTAAAAAAAACAAAAAAAACATTCCATTGACCAAATTCTTTAATTTACTTATAGTTGTCAAGTTACAAAATGACTTAAACGACTTTGTTGTAATAAATGCGTCAATACAGCACCGTCGGGTGTACCTAAAACAAATGAGGCACTTCCTTCTAGTAGCTTGATTTCAAATACCCATTGTGACCGGTTCAGAGTGAAGAAAAAAATTTAAAAGTTCTGAAGGCAATTTTGTGGTAAAGAGTCAACAGTGAAAGTACATATTGCGACCACTACCTTTCTGACTCTAACTGAACTAACCACATTGTTTGCCAGTCCATGTGCTTGCTTTAACAAAGTATGGTACACGGGCTAATGTCAAGTGGCATTTGTGCGTGACTTGTACTCGACCAGCTTCCCGCTCACTTGTTTTCTTAGCAATAGTGAGAGAGGATTTTCTTGGAGCTTTGATTTGACTTGGCTCCTTAGAGAGACAGAGGTTCCAAAATAGGAGACTCTATTTTGTCTTTCTGTCATCGGTTGGTGAACAAAAAAAAAAAAAAAAGCATCATCGGATAGTATATGGCACTGATGCACACTGTTTGCTTTTGAGAAAATGGAATGTGTTTAGGTGCGCCTTATAGTGCGGAAAATACAATCCTCAGTTATTGAGATAGGAGTTGATTATTTGGATAATCGATTAGCTGCCAGTTAATCGATTAATTTTGACACCTCTACTGCCTACGCTCCATTGTCAATAAGTGTAAGAGCGGATGGAAGACATACATAGATATGTTCCTTTGAGTATCGCACTTTGACGTTGTTGAGTAGAGTGGCTTCATTCAAATACATCAGGGAGCCTGAAAAGACACAACAAACAACATGATGTTTTGTAGGACAATAGGTCGAGAGCTGAACATTGAGTTTCACTCACAGTTGTCCTCAACATGTTTGTTGACATCATCTTCTGCAGGAAAAACTTGGCTCATCGGCGCAAGGAATGTCTAAATGGGATGGATATAAGAATTGATGACTTCAGCGTTATGGATTCAGGCAATTGTGCAGGATTTATGACTGATGAATCCTAAATCCTAAATCTAAAAGTAGAATTGAAGGTTTAATTCACAGGTGCCAAACTCAAGGCCAGGCCAGATCCGGCCCACTGCCTCATTTTATGCTGCCCTCGAAAGAAAATTATGTGTGTCAACTTGCAGTATCCTTGCTAAAATCTATCCCGAAATATCTAATTGTCGTGTAATAAATAATGTTAAGATTCAGCAATAATGTTGTTACCCTGTTCACAATAACTGAACGAACTATTATAGTTGAGTTGACTAATTTCAAAACTAGTAACCCATTGATTTGTTGTTTTCAAGTAACAGTGCAATAACATGATTAGACATTTTTGTGGTTTCACTGTCAGGTTCCGCTGTAATCGATTAATTGATAATGACTAATTCCTCATAATCAATCAAGGAAACCTGCATGAGTTAAACCATCTCCAGTCTGAATCGCGGGTAGTTTACTTTTTTTAACGTCAAATACATGTCATAATCTAGTTTGGTTTCTCAATAAGAATAATTCCTCTTTAGTTCTTTGAGTCGCTTATGACAATACACAATGTTCATTAGAGTTGGTGGAAAGTGAAGCGATATTAAACATCATCAAAATCCAATCTTATGCATGCATTATCATGAATCAATTATCTGGCTTTAATATCACAGGAATGGCATCTGGAGGAATACGTTTCCCGGGCATGTGATATTCTCTCTCTATTGTGAAGCATTAATGAAAATGAACTCAATAGAAGAAGCCAGCTGTGAGAGAAACAAGGGCAGACATGGCGCAATGATGAATAATTTGGTGTGAACTGTAACAGGATCTGAACACCTGACTGACTGAGTGAACAAATGATGACTGCACTCTGTGCTGGGCCAGTGGGAACCAATAAAACGGATGCATTATTAAAATAAACCAGACTCCAAATATAACAATTAAGCAGCGGGAGTACAAGCACTAGTATTCCGTCTGAACCTGTATGACACCGTGTAACCTGAATCCTCTTAAAGCACGTAAAATTTGGAGTTCATCCATAATTTGAAGGGGGAAAAAATATGCCGAAAATGTAAAAATGTAACCTGTACTGTTTAATAAAGGCGGAACATATTTTTAATTATAAATCGATCTCAACAAGAAATGTAGTTTTGAATGTTTGACCAGTGTCACAGATTAAAGCAATCAGACCCAGCAACATGATTGCAGAGGAACAACAAACAAAGGTTACACCTTCATGTTCCCGCTTATTCACTCTGCACTGATGCACAGTTTATGATCACAAAAACAGACTGGAAGCAGACACAGAAGTACAATTTGTGGACTCATTGGACTAACTTGGCTCAAATCGGTGACAATAAAAAAAACACATGACAGATGCCAAAGCAACAAAACTGACAAAGAAGCGGCATCCAGGCCGAGGGTTGTGTACTCAGCTCAGCCGCTAACGAGCTCAGCTCTGCAATAAAGAGAAAGTGAGCGAGAGAGCGAGAGAGAGTTAGAGAGAGAGAGAGGGAGAGAAATAAAACGCTCAATGGGCCTTTCATACCCTCATTGAATGGGACACTCAAGCATAAACTTATGAACAAGTTCATGGAGGCCTAATTCAATGCTGAGTGCCGCGGTGATTAAAGAAACATTTCGGTCATGACAGAGCCATTCAGTGGGATTGATGCTTGGGTAAGGAATTTGAGTTGATTTGCCGATTCCCGGATTGTGTTTTGAAACCTATACCCTCCGCCCTCATTATCACTGAAAAACTCAACTATTTGCTGTTTCCGCTCAGACCAAAGCATTAAAAGTGTGACACTGGCACCATCTTGTGGAATATTGTTGGGTTTCATTCATCAATGGTGTTTTTTTTTTTTCTTTCCTCTGCGTTTGAGATGTCCTGTTTTGTTTGACGCTGCTGTAAACATGCAAGCCACGGGACAGCTCAGGTGTAGCAGGTGGCCTCTATTGTCTAATGAGCTGCTCTCTTCTCTGCAACTCTATCAGACACCTGCTGCCTCGGTCTTTTACTTATTTATGTCCGTGAAAATTTGCTCTCGCTCGTGTTTCATTTATTACACACAGTTTTGTAGTTGATACTTTTGTCAGAGTGAAACGTGGTTATTCACGTAAAAAAAAATATTGCGCTTATTCGGTGCTGAATGGGTCACATTGCAATTCTCAACGATCACATCACATTTCGTCCTACTTTTTTGTATGCCATGTTGACCCACCTTGCCCTTCTGGCTCAGCGGTTCTATGGTTAACGTGTCGGCTCCGATATCCACGATAGTGCCCAGCTGGAACCCGTCTGTGGGGTGGGGGGCCCCCACTGGTTTCCCGTCCTCCATGGCTTGGTTGTGGTCAGCACGGCCTGACAACTGAATACGAGGACACACGTGCACACAATATTACAATCAACACTTTGCTTTTGCTTCCCTTCTTTGGCTACATACTAAGTGACAAATAGATAAATAAATAAATAAATAAAGAGGCCATAGGTCAATATTGACCAATTCCTCCATTCCAACTTAAAGCAAAGAAGTTTGAAATATTCGTTTGTCTCACTTGATGAAATTATTCAATTTGTATTATTTGTAAAGGGGTGGGATAATCTATCTCTGAATGTTCTGAACTCCTGCTTCAACACCAGCATTGTATGGAGCAAAGGAAACCTTGGCTCAACTTCTCATCCTACGTCATCAGGGACTTGTTTAGACAGCTAATTATTTGCAACTGAGTAAAAAAGCTCCTCTGCTGATTGTAGCCAAATAAGTGCTTTGATTCAGTCCCCGCAGGAATCCGCGATTCCGCGATCGTGGAATTTCACGTAGATTTCAACGCTCTCCGCGGAATTGAAAGCAGTCTGCGGTAACAAGGAATAGGTGCAGAATATTGTGTTTCTATGACGGTTTACAAATATCCAGGTCAAGTGGCTGGTTTACACTTTAAATATCGCTTGTTCTGCCTCAATCCCATAGTTAATTGTTTTTCACTTTATAAGTCATGATATATATCATATATAGATTTTCCCGAGAAGGGAAGAGAATGCTGATATTTCCTGAAACAATTCTTCATTATTACAACTTTATTTATATAGCGCATTTCACAACAGCTGCGGATGTAACATGAATAGATTCAATACAACAAAAGAAAGTGCTTTATAGGTAGTCACTTTATGTCCTTTTCTTAATGCCCATGAAAAATCAACTTTCAAGCGGCGGAATCAAGATTGTCTCTACAGAATCAGGATTGCTCTCTGTAGAATCTGTATTTTTCTCTGCAGATTCCTGGGGGGACTATTAATTGCTGCAAGACACGATTTAAAAAAAAACATTAAAAAAAACAAAAAAAACATTCCATTGACCAAATTCTTTAATTTACTTATAGTTGTCAAGTTACAAAATGACTTAAACGACTTTGTTGTAATAAATGCGTCAATACAGCACCGTCGGGTGTACCTAAAACAAATGAGGCACTTCCTTCTAGTAGCTTGATTTCAAATACCCATTGTGACCGGTTCAGAGTGAAGAAAAAAATTTAAAAGTTCTGAAGGCAATTTTGTGGTAAAGAGTCAACAGTGAAAGTACATATTGCGACCACTACCTTTCTGACTCTAACTGAACTAACCACATTGTTTGCCAGTCCATGTGCTTGCTTTAACAAAGTATGGTACACGGGCTAATGTCAAGTGGCATTTGTGCGTGACTTGTACTCGACCAGCTTCCCGCTCACTTGTTTTCTTAGCAATAGTGAGAGAGGATTTTCTTGGAGCTTTGATTTGACTTGGCTCCTTAGAGAGACAGAGGTTCCAAAATAGGAGACTCTATTTTGTCTTTCTGTCATCGGTTGGTGAACAAAAAAAAAAAAAAAAGCATCATCGGATAGTATATGGCACTGACGTCTGCACCGAGAGTGTGAAAGCTTTACATCAATGTCATTAACAGCTCTCCGGCGTTAATCCTAAAACAAATACATCACCGCTAAAGCCGGACGCTATGCTGAAATATCCAATTAGGGGTGAGAGATTGTGGTCAAATGTCAAAGGCAATCGGTGTTGCAAAGTGCTGACACAGCCTTCAAACAGAAATGAATCCAGCAAGTTAACTAACTCAGCAGAACTGAGCAGTAAGTTACAGTTCATGGACCTGAATAGGTGTCCTTTCTTGGGGACATACAGTATTCTCTTTCGGGAAGACTGCACGTCTCAAATTAATGTCGACACCACAAAATCTACACCAAATACAAAGCCTTTAATAACACTAGTTTGCTCCAGTAACACACAATGATGATCTTTGTGGGGTTTTGGAAAAATGAAGTACACGTCTTGGCCATCTACGTTTACTGTTCAAGTCAAGTCAAGTACAACTTTATTGTCAAATGCGCTGAATGTGCAACATACAGCACAGATGACATTTCTTTCCTCTCAACCAGACAACAAGACAACAAGAGGATCCGCTGCGGGTGCCCGCGCCGCCATCAAAAGAACAGTTAACATAAAATGACAAAATAATACAACACAACACATAAGACACAGACAGTCGTGCAATCTTAACCTTACTGACAACCTTACTGTTGATTCTGTCTCAACTAGTTTACTCTGTTTAACCGATATCAACATTAAAAAAAAAAATCATCCGCAACATTATATTAACATAACATTGTCAATTAAGGAAATGTTTCTCCGTTGTCTATTAGGGGAATGTGTTCTAATAGCTATGCCTAGTACACAACAAGTAGCCGCATGTCTTGGCCTGGTTTCAGCACACTCGGGTGGTTGCTATTTCATTGACCTCAACACACCTCACATTTGTATTAAGAAGTGACGTGCTTGCAGAATCACCAGAACTATCGTGGAGGTCAGTGATGCGAAACAAATTTCCTCTGGAACAGAGACTATAAGTAGATGAGGGAAATTTATCACAAATATAACCTTTGTATGATCAGTATGCTGTTATCTGAACAAGAACATGCAGTATTAGCAAGAAACAAAAACTATAACTATAATGTTCCAGAACAGGATAAGATGACGGTTTTTTTCCCCCCCTTGTGCGTTATCTTCAACCTCCCAAAGTTAGATCAAGGTTGAAGTCTTTCAGAGTTCCCGCGGATGTCTACTTCAAATGGTCAACCCAATCATAAAGGAAAATGGGTCATTTGGCAAAGGGCGTTTTCATTGAGGAAAGGGCTTCATTTGTACAAATGCTGGCGAAAGAGCAGCAATAGACGCGGCTGTGTTGTTAGTTCCATGTTAAAATGGGAGTGGAACGCGTAATTGCACAGAGTTTCTATTGCTGTCTTATTTTATTCTTGGTTGCGATCAATAATGCAAGTGAAAGTGGAGTCTGAATTAATTGTTCCCTACTTAAGTTGTCACATACGATAGATGCAGACGGATGTGGGAAGCTGGCAGAGTCTATTCAATCCCAGTTATTTGCAGTTGCAGAACGGCTGCAACACCATGTTTGTTTTGTTTGTGACGTGTGGTAAGTCGTGGGGGTTTTTTTCAGTTTAGTTTAAAGAACAAGTACAACAAATGTGTATGCGATAGAGATGCTAAAGAACAAGATGATAACAAAACAGCGTTTAAGAAAAACAGGCGGATAGGATTTAAAGATGGTGTGGTTCATGATTGCAGATCATGTCCACACCATGCACGGTCTTGTCATGTTTATTCACCAGCAAGTTACACGTCGTCCTGTTGCTGATGTCTTGCCATTTACAGAGCTCATACAGTCACATGTTAAGAAAGTTAGGGTAGAGTGACCGTTGGGTGTACCAGTTGGGTAACTGGAAATGTGGCTGTAGCAATTAAGTGGCAACACCTATTATTTTCTTCTTGAGTGAAAAAAGGGGGCATTTATTTGAGGTGAAGTATTGATTAATTTAAGTCGCAATAACATGAGGAAATTGAGGCAATTACAGTAGAGTCAACTATTGACTACATATGGTACATGATGCTACGTGATTCACAGGAGGGCCTTTGGTTTCGAAATGTGCCACATTATAAAGAAGCTGTCACACAATGCGGTCCAGTATAGGACTTAAAGGAGGGCCTCATCCTAAAAGTGGCATCTTGAACCAAATGTGTTGGCGCTCCGCACACACCTCAAATCCTATTAGTATCTGACCCTAATCCAGACAATGGAGGCGAGACAGGCTTCAGGGGGGATGATTAAAACCTAACAAATAAAAAGTCAAGTCATTATTTGAGGTAATGCAAATCAGTGGTACATGTCTAGTACAGCGATGCCGGGTAGGAAATATGAGAATGGATATAGTGCCTGACAGGAACACACACTCTTGTTTCCTGCTACTTGCTTCCTGTTCCCTGCTGGGCAGAGGCACATGGAAAATAAATCAGGATGAAGGGGGACACAGGTTGGGATTTTAAGAGGCGCACATCTTTAAAATAGAGTACAATAGGCAGTCCATGCAATATTGAATACAATTTTATGAATACATGTATGACACTTTTAAAATACTGTACGTCAGCAAAGAGAGTCTCAAAACACTGATTTGAATGTGGCAAAGTTGAGGGCACCCCACTTTCCATAGGCCCCTCAAACCTCTAGCAGCACCCCTGCGTCATCCTAGTTCAAAAGTCGTAGTTTACGTCAAGTCGTTGTGGTCACTTCCAGACTAAAAACACTGCTTGATTAATTTGGCTGCTTTATTGTTTTTATTTGACCAACCGTGACATTCAAGCAAGTCGGGTAAGTTAATTAAGGACCATTAGTGAAGTAACTGAGTTGAGATGCAACTCCAGCCTACCTGTTGCTCCTCCAATGGTGCAATACTCAATTTGCGTCGTGTATCCTTTAAACAGTGGAATTCACGTTTGTGGGGCGCTGGTGACGACTTCAAGGTCCCTCATCCACTCATTCAACCGCAAAAGACTTCAGCGCCGCCGGCGTTTCCCCACCAGAAGTGACTGAGTCCGACCCGAAGACTCAGTGGATGTCGGACAGGCAGTCCAGCAGCAAAGAGGAGGAGCGATACCTCCCAGCCACGGTGCGTTTATTGAACCTCGGAATATCTTGTGACTGATAGTTTCTCCCACTAAAATATTGCGCTGGTGTTTATCTTGCTGTTGTTGCTACGATCCGCTATCTTTGAAATTAATATAATTTCATTTTTTTCCCTTTCTAGATTCGACGTTTCTCGTGATTTGTCTTCCTCGGGAGATTTTTTTTTGTTCTTGGTGCAAGCTAAATACACGAAAACGATCAAGATGACAAACACCAATACACTTTACGTTAGTGCAATATTTCCTGTTGATTGTTCATCTGTATTAAATGATTTAGTAGGAAATTAGTTAACTCAAATTAATAAAATTTTACGTCTGTAGTATTGGCATAGTCGTACATTGTGTCTTCGGCCAGAATACAGTATATATTACTTCATTCATACCACTGGAATGCAGTCAGGGGCCGAGCCCTCAAGCACTGATTGATGCTGCTTTCGAGGAAGGTGCAGGGAATTTCGGACTTTTTCGATCTCCAACCAGGAAAAAGTGCACTGGAACACCCTTTTGAACTGGGGGTCCGAGTTGCGAGGTCGGACTTAACCGACCGTCATGGAGACACAGAGTCTGAATGGCAAAACATAATTTACAATCTTATTCATCTGTATTTTGTCTTTATTTCATAACATGTGACTTGGATACTCAACTACAGTGATTTTGCGCTTAATTTATCCGATTCCAGTTTCTGTGTGTTGCCACGTAAATGTGATCTGCCCAATACCTTCAGAATCCAAAGTGCTAGCATCATTCTTACTCACCCACACATTGATCTGCATTTTTTTCGTCCTGTGATCGGTTGAGCTCCATAGACTGTTACGTTTACCCTTCTGATTGGCTGATCTTAATAGGCGCAGGAATGATTGATTTACAGGACAGGACAATGTCGGATATGATTGACAAATTCATTTTCAAGGTGAACTTTTCAAGAAAAATTGGATTCTTTGAGGTTATGACACGGATCAGCAAACAGAGAGATTCTGTTGTAATACGCTCATGCGTGCTGCTGTTTCGTGACCGACTCACATCTTTGTTGGGAAGGCATTTCAAGTAAGCATTTCCCACTTACTCAAACCAAATCAAACAAAAGGTTTTGTTGATACATATGATACCAAATTAAACTGAGGAAGCAGATGCAAGACGTTGGCGGACGTTAGCACGGAAGTTAGCACGGAAGCTAACTGCGGACGTTAGCACGGAAGCTAACTGCGAACAGACGCTACGCAGCTGAAACCCACCACCAGAGACCAACAAGCCGAACGCCAGCGAGCGTGAGGGAGCCGGAAAACCCACTTGCCACGTCAGCAACACCCAGCAGCAAGACCACTGGACACGTCACCAACTAGCATACAACCGGCTAGCAACGAGACCCGACAAAATGCCACCCAAACAGAAGCAAGACACAAAGCAGGATGAGGACTTCCTGACCCTCACTCAAGTAAACGAATTACTCCAGCAACAAAAAGAGCTTTTTACTGCGCTCTTGCAACAACAACAGGAAAATTTCAAAGGATTTGTCAAGATGATAATCGACTCAACAAACTCACGACTTGACACTTTTACCAGGGAAGTCCAAGAAATAAAAACCAGCATCAACTTTACCCAAAAAGAGGTAGACGACATGAAAAAAAATCTAATCGGCAAAACTGGCCATTCCAAAGACATGCAAGCAGAAATCTACAAAATATGCGACGGCATGCTAGCATTAACAGACAAGATGGACTACTTGGAAGGACAGTCAAGAAGAAACAACTTGGTAATTGATGGAATTGAGGAAACACCGGGAGAAACGTGGACTGAAACAGAGGAAAAAGTTCAAAAAATCCTCAAGGAAAAGCTGCTGTTACAGGGACAAATTGAGGTGGAGAGAGCTCACCGCACAGGAAGACATGAACCTGGAAGACCTCGACCAAGGCCAGTT
>NW_017806239.1:124379-165313 GCF_001891065.2 Hippocampus comes | reverse complement strand
ACACAAGAGTGCCAGGGTGTGTATGTATAAATTCCCGATACAAACCAAAAGTATAAAAATATCACGGTTAAGGGTAAAGCATGAGCCTTAATGGAGACTTCTTTCTTCTTACTTTGTTTCTTTTCTGATTGATATAAAAATGATTCAATAGATATAAACATACAACACGGGGTAGGACTAGATAAGTTCTTTACTTCTTCCTACTCCCTTGAACATAATAACTGTGTTGAATGATGACTAATTTCTCTTTCCTCTTTACTATTTTATTTACCTTATTTTCTGTCAAATTATTACTGTATATGTTTTATGTTCAATAAACAAACAAACAAACAAACAAACACACTGTCGATAACAGGCTTGTTTCAACCCAACAAATTGATTTTTGTGGGCACTGCCATAGCAGCATGTATCAAGGCTACATCAAGGCTACACAGACAGGAAAAACAAACAAACAAACAAACAAATAAACAAACAAAAATGGAAGTCTGCTCATTTGTTCTTTTAGTAATAATGGTTTTCATCTTCAAATACACAAAATTCCCTGTGTCTTATTTAAGGCCACACATAGTTATATTGTGTTTTTGTTCATTACTTTTCGACATGGTGGTGTGATTAAGAGGGCCCAGGCAGAAACTCACCACCCGCCACTGGTTCATACGCACAGTTCAATACATGCAGGGGGTCTGATGAGATTTTGTTGTTGTTGTTGTTTCTTTCTTTCACTGTCTGATGTTCAAATATTACCTGTGGAGTGTTCAGTAAATTCAAGTGTTATGTTACCGAACTAGCTGGCAATCTAATTTGTCATGTAGAGATTGTATACTTGCTTGCCATGTTAAAACAAACAAACAAACAAAAAAATCATCATCATATCTATCATCTAATAATTTTGGCAGGGTTACACTCTAGCAACATTATGGAGATTCATATAAAAGTGTATGTGACTCTTATACTGGAGCTTTTGCATATGTCATGTATACATAATTTACCGTATGCACGTCAAACCTAGTAATTAATAATCTCACCATAAAAAGGGGAACTGGGGGCAAAATTGAACCATAATTTCAATGAAAAGTCTGCAAATGTTGCCTTGAGACTCATGAATACTTTATTGGTATGTCACCTAAAACCTTTTGGAGGATTTTTGAAGGAGATACTCAATCCACCTTTGAAAGCCACCGCTGGGTTTGTGGATCTAATTCAGATATGTGATACCCCAGGTTTTGGACCGTATCTCATTACTGTCACTGGATAAGAGCATGGAGGCACTAGCTTGAGCATTTTTACTTTGAATTTCTATTTTGAATGTTGTCAAAAATGATAAGAACAAAATTTGTGGAAGAGTATTCGGGTTGCAAATACAATATTAATATTTACACAAATTCAAAAGCATTGGAGGGAAAATTAAGCCGATTGTGATGGATGTCAGCCAGCTGCTGATATTGACTGTGTATGAACCTTTCACGGTTCGTTTGACGTGTGTGATGAGTTGCGGATATATATGGATATATTCAACATCGTTAATAGTGTTGAAAACGCACAGGGTGATCAAGCAGCTGCTGTAACGAATGGAGCACCAGCTTCGCAAGCTTCCTTCAACAACACAGAGTGAACTGCTGCCCTATTCAGCACTGCATCATGCAGGTGAGTGGGTGGGCCTCTTCACTTGGAATTTTAAATGACATGCAGGAGAAACATTTGAGTTGAGTTTTCTGTGAGGAAAAAATGCAGCAAATCAGTTCTTCCATTTCTTGTATTTTTTTCCACTGTTTGGCAGGTTTGTGAGACAGTTTCTGAATTTTTATGCACAAGAAAACTTTGCATTTGGAGGGGGTCATAGTATGAGGGTATTTTTTGTTTGCTTCACACCCTTTGTTGTTGAGAGTGGATCTTTAATCGATGCATTGGAGCATGAAATATATTATTTTGTATAGATGTGATCTGTTGTATTATATTATAAGTCTTGTATAAATACAGTTGTATTCTATTACCTGTATATACATTGATTCAATGAAACAACAGATGTGCACATATTTTGATCTTATAATAAAAATGTCAGGTTTATCGTTAGGAGGTACCTAGTCCTACATGGCCCCACGGTAGCGCAGAGAAAATATTGTGGCCCCTCCATCATTTCAGTAGCCCAACCAAGTTGAAAGTGCTGTTGGATTCTTGATATCCTGAAAAATTCCCTTTTCGGTCTAAGTTGAAGGTTCAGTGACCATCAGTCACCTCCCACCCCACACTCTCCTTGTCAATCACTCTGCAACTTTCCCAGCCAATTATCTGCAGAGCCCGACGTTATCTGTGTTTATGAATGTCCAAACCCCAACATTCCTTGACGCTTCTGTTAGAAACGTCTTCACATCTCTTTCAGCGGAGCAATTCTCTGCCAAGCTGCGTGTACGCTCGACTTCAGACTTAAAAAAAATACATCTGCAGGTGAGCAATCTGATTTTTAAAAAATCTTTTAGTTGTTAGTTAGGTAAACTGAATATTTTGGATGTCACAAAGCCAGATTATATTGTATTTTGTGGTACATAATATCCATGATTAAATGCATTATCATTGTGATTTTTTTGTTTTTGTTTCAGTGATTAATTTATGCTTTTCACATTTACAGCCTACAACATAGTCCATGTACAGTTATGAAAGGACAGAAGCACATACAATCATTCCTTCTCATGTATGTAGCGACTTTTTTGACATTACATACGTCAGAAGGACAACAGCTGACAGAGGAGACCTGCACTGTTCAGCTCCTTGTCCCTGGTCTCAAAGGTAAGGTGTTCAAGAAGGCTTGACACATTTCAGTTTTCTTCTCATTGTGTCATTTTTCTCAAAAGGAGAGCCGGGGGAGAAAGGACCAAAGGGAGCCCCAGGGAGACCAGGAAGAGTGGGACCGCCGGGGGAAATCGGTATCATTTTGCCCTCTCTATTGTCATTGTAAAAAGAAAAGATTATAATCAAACGATTGTTTGATTACACAGATGCATGCATGCACGCACACGCACACATATGGGCTAAGGATCACATTGCTTAGGTTGTTGATGTGCTGTGTGTCAAGCTAATCAGAGCTGGTCAAGTGTTTACATTTGGATGAGAAATGACTTGCACAATCCAAAGCAGTAGACGTGTTTACTGAAGGCTTTAATGAGAAGTGGACCATGTTCAAGCTCTTTACACACATACAAAATTTAATTGTGTGCTTCGATTCTAGGTATGTATAGACAGCTGTGGTGTATGGCATTGAAATAAAATAAGCGGCGCCGTGGTGGAGGATTGGTTAGCCCGTCCGCCTCAGTTCTAAGCCTGTGGGTTCAAACCTGGGTTTCAGCCTTCATGTGTGGAGTTTGCATGTTCTCCCTGGGTTTGTGTAGGTTTTCTCCGGGTACCCGTTTTTCTTCCCACATTCCAAAAACATGCATGTTAGATCAATTGAAGAGTCTAAATTGTCCTTAGGTGTGAATGTGCGTGTGAATAATTGTCTGTATGTGTCCTGCGCTTGGTGTCCAATCCAGATAGGAGTCCACCTCTTGTCTGAAGGCAGCTCGGATAGGCTCCATAACAGCCTTGACCCAAATGAGCATACGCAGTATCGAAGATGGATGAATGGATATACTGCATATGGGATATTTTTGTAATGAACTAATGCATACTCCTATCACCCAAACTTTTCAGGTCAACCTGGTCTTAAAGGGCAGAAAGGCATTATGGGGCATTATGGTAAAGTGGGACCAAGTGGAATGAAAGGTCAGTGTATGTTTTTGTTATCACACCAGGAAGCATGAAAAAGAATGGAAATCGAAATCATCATAAAATGTTGTAAGCTGTATGTGCTGTGTTATAAAAAAACATTTACCACTCTTAATGATGAAGTGCATGTGAAAAAACGTTTAACACTATATAACTAAAGTTAAACATAGCTGCTCGCCCTTTTATGATGCATGATGGAGTGTTGCTGTAGAAAAAAACAGCAGACTTCTTGTGGAGCACTTTTTAAGTATTTTAACTGCCATAAAATTGGAAAAATATGTTAACCACTCAACATTACTAAACAGATCTACAACCTGCCAACTTTTGTTTTTTTCAAATTGCTTTATTTATTTTGCCTTCTTACTACTTTAGCCAAACATGACTGCACACACTCTGACAATGAGAGTTCCAATGTCACCTACTGTAGTGGATGTATAATAAAATTTTATTCTAGAACTGCTCAGAAAAAAAGTATGCTTCTTGGGCTTAGAAGCGCACCCCCCTGGGATCACAACACATTCCTACTACACTGTGTTGAATTTACTACATTTTATTTTGGCAATTATGTGGATTGACTTTGGAGATGCATTTTTAAGTAAATGGTCGATTAAAAAAAAAAAAACTATGTGGATGCAGATGATTATATTTCGTGCAACCATTTGACAAAATAAAATTGAGTAAATTCAACACTTCCGCGTATTTGACTACCGGGGTAATAATAACGGTGACATATTTTCACAGGCACAAAGGGAGACATGGGGGATCCAGGACCAAGAGGCCCAGACGGAGAGCCAGGTATCACCTTTTAATTGTCATTAGATTGAGTTTTTAAACCAATTATTTTAAATTTTGATTATATTTGATAACTGGGTTCATTAGGCATCCCATGTGAGTGCTCACCAATAAGAAAGATGATTGGCGAAATGGACATCGTTGTGGCCCAGCTATTTTCTGAACTGAAATTCCTCAAAAATGGTAAGATTTAGATCTTTTTGACGTGCGTTTGTACAATATGTACTGTATGCCCCCAAAACCTTTCTTAAATACTTCACTTATCAACCTTAAAGACATGCAAATGCAGGCCATGTCAAATGTGAAATTTATAGAAATACAAGTGCTCATTTTTCAGCACTGCCCTCCCCCGCAGCTGTCGCTGGCATAAAAGAGACAGACAGCAAGGTGTATCTGCTGGTGAAGGAGGAGAAACGTTACTCGGATGCCGAGCGCTATTGCCAGACGAGGGGAGGTCACCTGGCCATGCCCAAGGATGAAGGAGCCAACACAGCCTTGGCAGGCTACATCACGCAAGCGGGTCTCAGCAGAGTCTACATTGGCATTCACGACCTGGACATGGAAGGAATCTTCACCTACGTGGACCGCTCTCCAATGTCCACCTTCAGTAAATGGCGAAAAGGGGAGCCCAATAATGCTTATGACGATGAAGACTGTGCTGAGATGGTGGCCTCCGGAGAGTGGACTGATGTTGCGTGCCACCCAACAATGTATTTTGTATGTGAATTTGACAAGGACCCTATCTGAGTTGCGCTCGGATAAGACGGACTAAAACAGTAACGTTTTGCTTCTACTTTATAATAAGGCTATTGTTTATATACTCATTGTTTCGTAGTTTGTTATGTTGTGGTTGATATTTTTTTTCTCAAAGGCAACTAAGGAAATGGAAAAACTACCGTTCCATTGTCAAACTGTCACCATTATAAAGACTTAATTAACCATACAAGCTTGAACATTGTTGATAAAGGCGTTATTAACTAATTCGTTAACACAAGGTCATTATTTTTCTTTTTTTCACCCTTAGTAAATAATGGAACTCGAAAATGATGTGTGAGATCGTTCCCATGACAAAACCTTAATAAACAGTACAAAAAATGGTCAAAGTAACATTTAAACATTCTTTGACCAAATTTTCATCACATTATGGTTGACTACAAAAAAAAAAAAATCTTGTCATTCAACCCCCACCTAAACACAATTCAACTCAATTAAATGAACAAAACATTCAGTGTACTTTATCCCTTAAACACTTTATTGCACTTAACACAAGGGTGGTAATGGTGGCTAAAATGCACAAGAGAAATTATTATAACATGAAGATTAATAATCTTCAGTTTGACAGCGTAATGACTGCAGCGTGACCCAAACAATAGGTCACACATTTTTGCGTGTGCGGCATGACCTTCTTGAAAGGATCTTTTATATAGTTGTGTCATTAATACAAATGCTGCTGTTGGTTTTTTAGGGTGAATGTCCCTGCTGAGGTATCCTATTGACCCCTTCGAAGAAAAAAAAAAGTAGTTGAATATGCATGATGCAGTCCTAATAAAGCACAGCACCGCTCCCTTAAGAAATGAATAATTAATGCTGAGTTGAATTATGCATTTAATTGACCAAGAACTGTTTGACACAATCTAATTAGGATGCATTGTTTGTACAAGCTCCTGTTTCCTTTGTATTAATCTATGTCTACTGTATTTATCATTAGTCAATCAGCCATTTATTAAAATAGTTGGGGTTTTCTCACATTTTTGGGGGGGTCAATTCATGTTGTAATCAATACACTTACACAGAGATAATTCGACATTGTATCCTGATTATGTTTATTGAATGACCCATACAACATAACACAAATTGACTAAGCTGCACTTTGTAAATGCAGACTGGTCAATAATAGCACAAAAGAGAGACCCGGAACTTTTCTGGAGACTGATTCTTGTTACGTCCGAATTTGAATCCTCTTTATTGGCCAGGAATGTAAAACACACAAGAGATTAAAAAAATCTGATATGCTATTTATCCTATATATTTACCTAAATAATTTAGGCAAAGACTAAACAGAAATGTGCTCTCTGATCCATTTCCAAAAATCAAAACCAATCCAGAAACAAAAATGCAGGCTCAGTATAGAGCAAAGGCCACCAATCTTTTTTTAAACTGAGAGCCACTTCTTGGGTATAGATTAATGCAAGTGGCTACCAGTTTGATACACACTTATGAAATAGCAAATTACCCTTTAATAATTTATGAATGAATGATAATCATTTATGTGAAGACACTGATCATGTTAATGATTTCTTATAATATCACCCATCCAGTTTCTAATTCGCTTATCCTCACGAGGCTCGCGGGGCACGCTGGAGCCTATCCCAACTGTCTTGGGGCAGTGAATGGGGGCCACCCTGAACTGCTTGCCAGCCAATCACAGGGAACACAGAGACAAACAACCATCCGCGCTCACACTCACACTTAGGGACAATTTAGAGTGTTCAATCAGCCTGTCATGCATGTTTTTGGAATGTGGGAGGAAACCGGAGTACCCGGAGAGAACCCACGCAGGCACGGGGAGAACATGCAAACTCCCCACAGGAAGGCCGGAGCTAGAATGCAACACTTTATTTCTATCACAAAAGCCATTTTCTTGCAAACATTGTTCATAGTTGTCTAAATCTGCATTAGTGAGCTACATAATGTAAGCACCATTTGCTTCATGTTATGCAACACATCTCCTTCCCATTGAGTTGATCAGGTTGTTGACTGTGAGACTGTAGAGTGTTGGTCCACTCCTACTTAATGACTGTGCAATGGCAGAAACTGCTCATCATCAACATAAGTTGGTGGTTATGGATGAATGACACAACAATGGGCTTCGCAAAACTCGTATCTCTGTGCAATGAACTGCAGTCCGATCAAGACCCAGATGATGATGATGAGATGAGATTCCACGAGACGGTTTCTTACGATATGTGCCAAACGCACTCGCTAAATTGCACCTGTGTTCGTTGTCCGCAACATATGCCTGCCGATACCATAACCCCACCATAATCCACCCGATCCACCATGTTGATTAGCAAATCACGCACCCAGGCGACATGTTGGCCATCTGCACCATAATGTGAAAAAACGACTTGAGATTTATATACTGTAATGTGTTTCCCAAGGGGAAGAGTTACAAGATTAGCTTTTTATTTATTCTTATTTTATTTTGTATGCCATGTAGCACCATTTTGCCACTAACGGGTTTGTCTGAGTGCTATGAAAGACATCTGATTTCCAAGAGGAGACTTGTATTTGTCAGGAGTGACTCACATTTAAAAAAAAAAACCCTGCAATGTTAAAATTGGTATGTGTGTACCCCACTTCCATCTTTTATAATCCCCAAAAGTCATACTGTTTAGACAACGTGCACACTGCCCATGTTGTGGTGAATGTTACCACATCAGAATTGGGTGTCAGCATAATTTGGCTTCTCGTGAAATCGTGCAAACATATTGCTGCGACATCCTGCTCGTGTGATATGGGACAAGGGTGTCTACTTTGTATCCCCAGCATTTCAATTAACATTTCCCTGTATTGGGCATGTGCAATTGGTTATGAAACGCCACTTTCATCCATCACTGTCTGCAGAGGGCACGGAGTTACCGTTAGGTTCCAATTTGACGGGTAACCCCAAGAGAGGCAGGTTAGCCCACTTGATCAAGTTCTGCACAGATCATTTGCACCAAGAACATAACTCCTCAGAGTGAAAAAAAAATATTACATTCATATTATGATTAAGTAGAGAGTGGAATGTTTTGAATCCATACATTGCATGGCATGGTGGAGATGAGAACATGCACATTGTGCGGATTGGGGTGTCACCCGATGATGCTAACCATGAAAGATGACAATGCTGTGGCACATGTCTATTTTTCACATGGAGGAAAATGAACAATGCATCAATTGACGCCTTTCTATCTATCTATCTATCTATCTATCTATCTATCTATCTATCTATCTATCTATCTATCTATCTATCTATCTATCTCCTGAACTCATGCACAACATAGATATGCAATACACGTTTTGCTCAAACCCATCCAAACATGACCTAGATCAGTGTTTCTCAACCTTCATTTATCCAGGACACTTTTTACATCTTAAAAATCTCATGGCACACCACCATACAGAAATGTCACTAAAAATATGAATACTGAAATAATGCTACTCTCCTCTCAATTCACTCACATGTTTGCTTAATATGAAAGGGAGGCCTGTTTATTTGAACACGAAGCTGATGTTCACAAGAGTTAGGAGTGATGTATTCTGTTGTATGAGTGGTTTATTTTATCCTCAGCCATCTAACTGAAGAGTTACCAATAATTCTTCCTCTCATCATATATTTCTGGCATAAATAGATGAAAGAAAATATTATTTGTAATTAATAAATGATAAATCTCACTGCACACTCGTGTGCCAGGACATCCTGGTCGTTAAATCACTCACCGGGGTCATGTGTTCAAAATTGAAAGCTGGACTTTTTAAATTTTAATAAAAGAGCGCAGACCTCCAAGCTGAACAATCACAATTTGGATTTGCACCAAATTGTACGTTTACCGATAGATATCAAAATTTGTGAATCGCATATGTGACAAATAGAAATTAAATCAAAACTGTTGCTCTCTCCTATTAAACCACTAGGTGGAGACAGAGACAACGGCATGGCTGTGGTTTACCTGCGCCAGCCTGAGTCGCAGCAGAACTCATCCAGCAGACATGATGGTGCCACATTTGAATCCTTTCACTGATCCCTTATGAATATCTGTAAACATGATGTGACCGCTTAACAAGACCCATTGAGGTGGCTAAAAAGATTCCCGCCCTCCCTGTCTTGATCTGTCACCTGTTAAGTTGTCCATCAACGGGGTCATCGCCGTCATTAATATCAATTTGACCTCGCAAAGCAACAGCAGTCTGCGTAGAAATGCCCATAAAAAAGATGCTTTAAAATGTGCCCACATAGGATGTGTAAAATTTAACCTTGCCTGGGGTGTGTGTGGGAAACATGTGTGAGCTGCACAGGCTCTGAATTCCTCAATTGGACATCTGCAGTGGAGTCTGTACGTGACTGCTCGGTGCAATGATGACATCATCCAGTACACAATGGTCCTGTTGGCCTGACATTGCTGAAGTAGCTGAATGCCTCAATTAAGGATGTTTTGATGAAGCCTTTTGGCTTCAGTTCTTATCCTTAATCTTACGATGCTGACCTAAAGGGATTGCAGAATAAAACAGGTCCATCACTCTCAGCAAAAAGTTCACTGCGAGTTTTAAGTTAAAAATGACTGTAATCTTTTAGTCTGGTGGGGTACTGGCCTGCCATCCGGCCACTGAGCATTACGGCTAATTAGAAATAGGCGATAAATTCATGATGTGTTTCTGATAAACAGTGATAAGTGCTGGACAGCATTAGTTAAACTGCTCCTCTTTGCTGATTAAAACGAGTTACCATGGAAGTTGAATGACTGGGAGAATTAAGAGTGGCTTTCTTCAGAATTGTGCATCATATTTTACTGCCATATACCAGGTGAATTCGAAATATGAACAAATGATAACTACTTTGCAAATCATAAACAAGAGTGAGTAATGGAACACTGAATCACTGGACAATCTTGCGAGACAACAAAAAATATATATGTCATTTATAAACATAACTAAATTGGCAATTAGTCAAGTCAAGCATTTACCTAACCTAACGGGGGTGGGTGGGGGTGGGGAGGAGTATGTGATCCATCCATAATATCGACTGGCCCAACTTTTAATTTAACTTTTCAATGCCTTTTAGCTAAATCGAATATCCATACATCCATTTTGTTTGGGCCATGTCCTCCTCAGGGTCGGGTAACTGGAGCCTATCCCAGTGCTTATCTCAAAGTGAATTCATTCAAATAAAAGTCTTACGTACAAATTACATTCTGTGGAAATATTCTTAGCTGTATGTTCTTGATGCTTTGGTGATATATATATATATATGTATATATATAAGCCTGACTTTGGTGTGGGCCATGTCGGTTCAGTTCCCACACAGTGACAGTGTGAATACAAAATTTTTTGGACTATAAGTCGCTCCAGAGTATAAATTGCACCTGTGAGGGAAATTTATTCGACAAAAACAGTAGAGCTTGGACTTGCACCCAAATTTACTTAACGAACCAGTTGTTGTATTTTTTTGACTCATTTAGATGGCACGATTGGTTTAAATAAAGGGCTTTAAGAAATGGCAAGTCAGTGAATTTTCAGCCCAGAATTGAACTGTTGAACTGACAGTGCCATCTAGCGGAGTCAAAAAAATACAACTGGTTCATGAAGCAAATCTGAAGTTTTATTTCCCATCACTACTTCTATCCATCCTACTTAAGGCCATTTTTTTTCTCTTGTCTCGCTAAGTTAATGCATATTCATTCTCCTGCAGTCCTGAATTTACCTATGCACTGATTTTTCTTTTAGAATCCATCCCACATCAGTGACTGAAAAACTCACATATATAGTTTTTGTGGAAAGGCCAAAGCGGAGTATAAAAGAATTGATTCAGTGACATCTGGTGGTATCTTGGTGTCAAGAATGTTGAAGTGTGGTGAGGTGGTTCATTTAGACAACTTGTGGCATCTATCGACAATTCCAAAGCTTTTTAGGCCGAGTGCCAACTTCTCACAAATTTTCATTATTTGCTGTAGGGCTTGATCCCCACTGCTGCCAATAGGAACCTGTAAAAAAGAACCTAGCAAGGATGAGTAAATCACCCCACAGCTGTCCATTTGACCACTTTTCCCAAACAGCTTCACAGGGATGGAAGGTGAGCAGAATACTAGTTTGCGCCTTATGGAAAACTATACCTCCCACTGCTGTCAGCGTGTCTGCTCCCCAAGGAGCACCGGGCCAAAGAGTGGCTCCTGCTGATACCGCAGCTTGCATGTTAGCTGGAGGCTGCTGTGCCTGTTTGGTCTGGACCTCGGCCTCCCACCTCTCCCCAGCCACCATCTCCAGGCCTCCAGGCTATCATATCACAGTGTCCTCTCGTTGACTCCTCTCCTGTGACGCGAGAGAGGACGACCGATTACTTGCTACTCGGTGCACCGCTCCAGTATCTCCACTGTTCACGCGCTTTCTCCCTCGTGCTTGGGGCCTCCTAATGTACACTGCCATACCTTCCCATGGGATATCGTACAGTAGATGGGGATGACCTCAGCTTCTCCACTGCTTGTGTTTCCTGATGGCTGCCGCTTGTCCTGTAATCTCATCCTGTCCCATGTAAAGAACAACCTGTAGTAGGAGTGGTAGCAGAAGTTTTGTTCATGTTCTCAGACTGCTATTTGTATGATATAAGTTTCACATCTCGATCAAGAGGTCCCAGGTTTGGTGTTTCTCTCATTTAAAACCCAACTTTTGAAACCCTTGACCTCATGTCAAACCTTACTTTAAAACTCAAACCCAAATTTCACAGCCTACTTTGAAAGCCAGAGTCAAATCTGAAACCCTTCCCTCTCTTCCCCATGTCAGCGCATCTCCATTTCAGTTTGTCGATTCAAATACCTACCACATTGAAATGTAAAGAGAGAGAGCAGATTGGTGATTTTTGTTTGGTTTGTGAAGGAGCATTTTGATTTCACTCATGAATTGAGGTAATGAAATTGAATTAGCTCTCGGTACCGCTGTGACAGTGCCACTTGCTCTTCTCGCCTTTCATCTCGTCTGCTTGTGGACACAACCGAGCGTGCAAGCGTGAACTCTATTTCAACCCATCTTTTTCGTCAACGCGCCGGGCAAACTTCCCTCCCTTGGTTTTATTCCCAGCAGCCCCCCCCCCCCACCCTCCATGCTCCCCACCTCTCGGCCCCCCAGCAGCTGCATGGCATTCAAAAGAATATCAACAGCATTGTACATTAAAGAGAGCAAACAAGTGAGTTGTGACAATGCTGCCTTTCCCCCAGACTCCGTGTTAGTGAGCTTGCAAACACTCGCTGCCACAAGTGCAGTCTGGTGGAAGCTCCAGATCACTACATCACACCGCTCAATGCCCCCCGTTGCCTCCCGAGCACGCACAGGGACGGTAGGCGGGACAGAAAAGAGCGATGCAGCTGCAAAGAAACATTAAGTCTGTGTGTGCCTCTCATTCTCTGTAAGGCAGCTCACCTTTCTACCTACAAGGGAGAGAATGAGGAGAAAATTGCCTTTTCAGGGAAGCTTTAATTCAGATGCATGTCCTGCTGTCTGAACATCACTCTGAACCCCCCTCAACCTTATCCTTGCAGACTGAGTCCCAAACCTTGCTTTTTCTCCCCTCCTCTTCAACAACACCCTGCCGCTGTCTGCTTCCTTGAAGCCTGTTTGGATTTTCATTCTTTGATCTGCCTTGATAAATAAGACAAATGCAGTTAGAAATTCATAGCTGCCCCTCCACTCCCTCTGTTTCATCAATAAATGATTAGTTTGCCACACTCCCCGATGACTGATAGGTTGAGCACATAGGATGGCATTGGAAGCAGATGAATTCGATAGAGTCGGAGTCCCGGGGGAACTACAAAGTGCATGAAAAATGGAGGTCAGTGCAGAATGTTAAAAAGCATGTTGGAACAAGTTGTGTTTTGTCTTTTTTCCTATTATCAGCAACATGTCAATAATGAATCATAGAGAAATGGAAGGACATTATGTATGTTTCAATCTGTCTTTGTCGTAAGGTTTGTTTTCCGGTGGTTTCAGCTGAGGACCTTGACAACACAACCAGGACAAGACACTGCCAGGAAATAATGATGGGTAGGAGTAAACAACTGTTTCACAATCGGGATTCAGATCATGGCTCAGCAGGAGGAAAAAGACTACAATGTTACCATCCTATTTATCTCTTTTTATAGTCATTCTCCTACCGTGCTGATTTGATGCATACTTACTGGGTACTCTAATCGGTAAAACTGTCTTTTCAGGAACAAAGAAAAAAATATTTGAGCATTTTTATAATGCAAATAATATCAACAGCTGGGTCACACACTGCTGTTCGTAGTAGGGTGACCATCACAACCACTTTCGTTGACATGGAACGTCCCTTTAAAGGCGTGGAATAATGTCTCAGAGGAAGAGTGTGACCAATTTATGTTGAAAAGATTGAAAAGAATGGATAATAGCTGCAAACAAAAAAATGCTTTCATGAGATGACGAGAGATAATGAATGGCCAATATGTCTTTTTATTTATTCCCTTTCATTGACGATTGACTTTTTAAAAAAATCACTTTGCTCATCCTAGAAGTGCATTTACCTTAAAAACAGGACGTTATTTTATTAAGAATAAACAGTTCCTCTAACAGAGAGATCTCAAAAACTCCTGTGGTTGAGGACCACTTTCCTGCAAGTTTTCCATCTCTACCTGCTGCAACATACCTGATTCAAATGATCAGCTCATCTGCAAGCTCTGTCGGGGCCTGATAACGAGTTTTGACAGTATACTGTTACCAAATTATCAGGTACGTCGGGGGCACAGAAGCTTCTTGCGCCGGAACATCCAATGAACTGCATCGGTGCCCAAACATGCAAGACTAAAGTTACCCCGGCAGCAAAATGAACCTGGGCCCATTTTTATGCTGAGCGCATGGACACCCGCCAACCAAAATAGGGTCCCCTGAATCCAAAGTGAGCCTTATTACTGTACTTGTAAAGCAAATTCCGATGTACAGTATGTACTACAGTATATGGAACACCTAGTTAACATATTTATTCATTTTTTTCATAACACATATTTGAAGACCGTTCTTCTCAACGCTTTCAAGTCCAAACAGAACATGGCCCCCTGCTGTATGGGGCGTGAACACGGGTTTTGCTGAATATTAATAACCAGAACAAGACTTCAAACATCGTCGAGCAGGCTTAAATCATAAATGAAGTCAATCAGGCCATTTTGTTGAATATTTATCCAGAAAGGCATGTTAGTTAACTTGTGCAGAAGGGAAAAACAAAACGCTCTCATTTTCCTCTGATGCGGGGATGAAAATGGTAATCAGTTTGGAATCATACTGACAAAGGGTCATAAAAACATCATATCACAGTAGGCATTCATGGCGTTGTTCACTTGCAATTTTCCAGCTTAACATACATATTGGCCAAGTATTAATAGTTTTTATTCGTGTATTTGTTTTCCTGAAACCTTTAAGATGAGGCTGTTGTTTTATGGGTAAATCTTTCATCAGCTGTGTACAAAGATGCAAAAATAACACTCATTACATACAGACTTATTTGTAGTAACTCAAATATTTCGATTGGTTAATAAAATAACTGGCACCAAGTATGAGATCCAATCTGGATTTATTGCCCATAACGCAATTATGCTGAAAATGCAATTCAGAACTGACCATACAACTAAAACAACAATAACAACAAAAGTCCACTTATTGTCTACAACATTCCAAACACCAGTATCATCTAGTATGTCACCTAATGAGGATCAATAGAACAATTATTTGTACTATTTCTTGAGTGGTTGAAATTTGAATATATTGCTTCATTATAAGTTTAATTTTTGGTCAAATCCTTTTTGCATTTGTATGACTTCTAAGAATAATAAAATATTATCGAAAGTTATTGGTTTTACATTTTACAGTCAGATACTGTTGGTTTAAGGTCAGCTGAAACCAAAATGAGTACAAGCACTCTCGAAAATGGACGATTACAAAAAAAACCTTGTATGGACAGTCAGAATATAAGGTTGTTATGATGGAAATAGTTTGACCCTGGAATAGACAAGTTTCCTTTCTGTTGACCAGTGTCAGGACAGACTGTCTTCAATTTTAGAGGTTTAACTTTTCATTCTCTCAGCCTGCCACCTCCATATTTATGAATCATTTTCAGTACATTGCTCCCGTTCGGCATGAATCCAGCAGCTGCACACTCAAGCCTTTGAAATGAAATGACTTGAGCCTCCTGAAGTTGATTCTGTCCAATAGTGTTTTCTATTAATCAAGCGCAGACAAAGAAGAGTTTGTTTACCAGAAAAGCAGTGTGACATATCTGTACAAGCACATGCCTCTAGAGCGACCTGTCACTGTCAATAACCAACCCCAAAGTGAAAGTTCACGCTGGCCGGGCCGGGCCATGGCATTCCGTGGCCCCCTTTTTTTGACCTCGGGACCAGTCTAAATAAATAAATGCCTCGACAACTGCATTGATCTCTGATGAAGTTGAAGGAGGAAATGGAAAGGGAGAAGACAGGCGGCCCATGAGGGATTGAGGGGGTGCGAGCATGCAGAAGAAAGAGGCGGAGGCTGCCAGCCGATGAGGTAATTGTGATTAATCACTTTTCTCAGAGGGCAGCATGTCGAGTGCGCCAAACAAAAGGAAAGAGACGAAAGGAGTGCTGCTGTTGCAGTTAAAAGGGCACCTGCCCATCGCTCAGGAGAAAGGTCTGAAGACAAGCTATCTTTAAAAACCTTTGCTTTCACATTCGAAGATAAGAAAATAATGGATTCCCTTTCAGAAAAATAGTCCCCCATCAATTGTTTTCACCATGTCTTATCAATAGAGGCAAACCAAAGTTACATTCCTTCTGCTTTTCAGAAGGAACAGTTTGCTGGTATGCTTTCCTGGTCATTTTCATGCAATTCGATAGCCATTAGTTGCATTTTATTGATGTTAATTGGCCAAATTTTAATACGTAACTGATAAGTAGTTATATTTCTCATATTTTAATGAACGGGCCACTGGTGATGTAAATGTGGGTGAAGGTTCAGTTCAACTCAGTGACAGTGTGAATACGAGTGTGAATGGTTGTCAGTCTTGATATCATTGCTCTGTGATTGACTGGCAACCAGATCAGCTTGTCGTCTGCCTTTGGCCTAAAGTCAGCAGGCATAGGCTCCAGCTCACTCTTGTCACTAAGCAAGATAAACACTATTGAAAAAGGTGGGATGGATGGAAATTTACCAACATAGCCTGAACAGGAGCAAGAATATAGAAAATCGCAGCGATGGGCATTCCGGGACGGAACAGGATGGACGGATGCCCATTTTTGGGAGTGAGGACAGAGGATGAGAAGTTTTTTTTTTTTAAAAAAAGGAACGTATTAAGCAAGGACGGAAGTCGGTTTTCATCCGTCCCTTTCATCGTCCCTAACCGGGTTAAGAATGTGGTGTCAGGAGGCAAAATAACAAGGCCAGAGTGTAGCCAGACGCTGTATTTTCTCACCAGGCTATTTCATCTCAACAGTATTTTTATCGCATAAACCGCCACCTTGTGTACAGTCAGAGAACACAAGTGCAGACGGACACCTATTTCACTCACAATCAATCCAGTGAAGAAAGATGGTTGTGTTGTATGTCACTTGGTACCCGCCCACCATGCCGATGGCTAGGATTTCTAAAAGCAAAGTTTTTATTGTTATTATTTTATTTTATCATAGTAGCTATTTTTGTGTTGTGAAATACTAATGTTGAGTTGCTTATCACTAAGACATTAAAATGTAAAGAAAATGTCACATCTGCAACAGCCAAACATGGCGTTACTGAAAATAAGGTTCGGTAGGCAGGCGTGTACGCGATGAATACGTCAATGTTTGCATGTGAGAGTCCTGTACATTTTAGAAAGGGTGGCATTGTGTAATGTGGCAAGACATGTCGTGTGGTTTGTATTTTATGGATGACGCGTTTCTCTTGTGGATTGAAATCGTCTTTGTTGTGAGTGCCTCTATGAAGAGGAAAAGACCCTAAAAGCCCGAATACTTAGGCGATCATTCTAATATTTTCGGAAGTTGATGTAAGCATAAAATACAATGTCTACATTCATTTTGGTGACCATTGATCGCAGTTTTGGCACATTAGCCGACTTTTAGATTCCTGCATTACGGGTTTAGACTGTCATGTTGTGTCACTGTACGGCAAGTGAGAAAGGGCATTTTACATTAGGGTCGCAATTACGGTCACCACATATCACTTACTATAATTTTCTTGTGTGCACTGAATAGGCTTAATGTTAACTATGTTTTATTTTGAAGTCTTTCTTTGGGGCTCATGAAAGACAGCATCTTGGAGTGAACAAAATGTTGCTCCATTTTTGTGTCCTGTGAGACCACAGTGTCAAGCTTTAAAACCACTTGTGCTATGTGTGTTTATGATCATACAAGGCCGTTCTTTCTGTGTGTAGACTGTAATTGAACTGTGTGCTTTTGTTTTTGGGTTTTTTTTCGTACATTTGCAGTGATGAAGTGCAGGCAAGCACTCCTCCCGACCAGACGCCTTTGCATGGATGTGTGCCTCGTTGAAATTACACTCATTTAAATACACTTATTTCTCTCTGATAATCCTCGAGGGACAGCAATATGCGAGAGCCTAACGTGGAAATGAATGCACACAACAGTTGGCCAATATTACCATTCGCAGCAATTTCATTCGCCTTTGAAATGAGAAGATATTGAGTCTTATTTAAGCAATCAATAACCTTGAGCATTCCATTTTAATGAAAACTATAATTCCAAGCGGTGGCAATTACACCGCAGGGGAATGTTTTGGTGTGGCGAAGATTTTGCTGCCGTTTGCACTTTTGTAATAAAGATATTCTTATCGGGATAATTATTGACTTCTGGGGGGGCAGTTATGACCCTGGCTAAGGACCTCATCAATATCTTCGTTCATTACTTATTGCTTTAAGTCCTACATGAATGTTGCTGATTCAGATTGGCTGTGGAATAGCATACCACACATATCAATGTCTCTTCCTGACAGGGAAATAGCAGGAAGATTTCACAACAGCTGTATTGCTTTTCACCTTTTCCTTAGGTGTGTTTTTTTTTTTTGTATTTTATTTTGGGATCACACTGCAGAAGGTTACCATGGCAAAGAGGAAAAGGATGACAACTACCAGGGATGCAATGGCAGCGTATTGAGGAAAGTGAATTGTCTCTGTCCTGGCTGCTCAGTACAGTGTAGTAAAGAATAGTAATAAAATATGTAGAATGTTATGTATGCTGTAAAGTGAGCTGTGTTCAGTCTTGGTGTTAAGGAGATGCTGCAGTCTCCCTCTGCAATTCATGGTTTTAATGTCAGCATGTACAATCAGTATGATACAACGGTTGACTTCTTTTTACACTTCTATGACCGTTCAGAATGATGCAAAAGTGTGATGCATGAAGTTGATTCTCCTTCAGTCAGCTTCACTGGTCGCTTCCTTACAGTTATGCATCTATAGACAAATGTCATTTTTATTATTATACAGCAGATAATTTTCTTATTACATTTGTATGGCAGTTCAGAGTATTTCAAAAGCATGATTAACGGAATGGATTCTCTTGCATGTACTTTCTCCTCTTTACTTTCCCCCCTTTGAGGCCAAACATAGAGAAGCCGTCTGTTGGTCGGCGGCCTGTGAATATTAATGAGGGATAACTGTGCCGCCATGACTCGTTGACTTGGGATTGAAACCACATTCCCTCCTGCTTGTGAAATTTCCCCCGCCCGCTCTGCACCATACGCTAGATATTGATGATCACATCCAATTACGGGATTACATTTTCAGCAGAAGCTTGAAACGATTCATCGCATTGAATTCGCAACTGTATGTACAGACAGTGCGAGTTATAGTGTATGTGTGCATGTGTGTGCGTGTGTGTGTGAGATATTGACCTGTATGGGGGTGGCCAAATAACGAATAACGCAACTCAGGACAATCCGTCTGGTCACATTTTTCAAAGCTTTTCTTTTAATCACTTGACTGCTTTTTTGTTGGACTTTTTTTGCAGGCTTATTTGTGTGAAGAAGCTGATTGATTCAGTGACTGCTGTGGCACTTGTGTGTGCCTGTGCGGTGTGTGTTTTCCTCCGCGTCACGCCCTTTGAGAAAATATATCGGGACAGACTTGATCATTTGTTTTGATTTAACAATATCGGCTGATTTATCAAGCAGTCAGCTAAGCAATTTTTCTTAATTAATATTGTTAGAAATGCCAATTCCACCAGGGACGCCTTGATCAATCATCTCCCTTTCCGTAACAATTTGGTGATAAAAAAAAATCAAACCGCAATTGACCACCCCATTGATCCGCTCCAAAGCGAGTCACATCCATTTGTCTCTGCGCTCTTTCCTGTGCTCCTATTCCCCAAAGCTCGCGTTGGTCATTGCAGAGGCCGTCATCTCCGCATGCAAGGTCAACTATAATCAAGTGGAGACAATGTCACTTGCATTTCCGCAGACAGCAATCAACGGCCTCTCTGGGTTTGAAGGGCCGACTGCATTATACCATTCAATTACTGCTCATTAGACAGTGTATAGCCATTAATCAGGCTGAGATGTTCTGCAGGTCCTCAGTGGGGAATGGGGAAATTCATTCTGACTTCCAGCTGAGAGACGAGCCACACTGTTTTGCAGTCAACTTCTCCACTTCTTCAGAATCGAAAGAAAAGTGGGCTTCGTCCGAGATTTATTGCAAACGTGCGAGAGTATTACGAGTCTGATATATCACTCAAAGAGGAGGAAGCTGACAGATTTACTGATTAAGGCTGCATATGCATTGGATATGACGAGATGATGATATGGAAAAACTGATTTATGTCTTCCAGGAAGCTGGAGAGCGCGAGGTATCTTCTCAGAGGGGCCCCACCTCGCCTTTTTCAAGGGTAGAAGCATCAAAGCGTAAAGCCAGGCTGTAGCTCACTAGTGGCGGCCCACACGTCCCCCATCCCGGGCGGTATCTATCGCACCCATAAAGAGGCCGCTAATACACCCTGCGTTTGCAGGCCCTCCCTCGCGTTACATGTCACCACAACCACAAGCACCTTTCAACATCTGGAAGAGCTTTAGCACCTATGCTTTACGGACACCACCTGCTTGAAAGGGTTTTTCCCCTTTCATCCCAGATGACTTACTTGAGTGTTAACGGCACCTGCATATTTCCCATGCATCTTATAATTTGTACAGCCTACATGAAGCATATCTGTTGTAAATTTGAGCAAGGGAACACATCCAGTGCACCTTCAGCCACTTCAACTTCAGAAATGCCATTGAACCTGCCAGTCTTACATCACACATGACGGTGATGGTGCAGTCCGCCACTCAATGTTTTTTTTTGTTTTTTTTTTTGGATTCCGCCTCTCATTTGTCACACAAACCATCAGCCAAATTAAACATTTGACATTTTCATGAATTTATCAAATTCGTCCGGACACCCAGACAGGATATAAACAATTGGACATGTCTGGGTAAAAGAGGAGGTTTGCTCACTCTAGTCACCAGTCGTGAGGCACGAAAAGTCAAACATCCATTCACACACATTCACACTCAAGGACAATTTAGAGTCTGCAATTAACTTAACATGAGTATCTGGAGAAGGGTTTTCTGTTTCATAAGTTCTCGTTTGACACAATGTGTGAGTACAGGGCAAAATGTTAAATGCTTTATGGCCTCCAAGCCATTTCTTAATTCAGAAGGACAAATGTTAGATACCAAAGAGAAGGACTGACATGCATGCAGATCAAATCTGATCAAATCTGTCTTTTGGCCCTTCTTCACTTTTATTCTTAATTGGCTGCAAAACATGGGTTATAGTGATGAATCCGATTCAGTGGGCTCCCATTTTCCCCTGTGAAATTTCTGAAGGGGCTGTATGGAATGGGATTTGAATGCCTGTGGGTGGTCATCAACGTCTGTCCGTCATTCAGAGGCATGGGCTGTCATTGCAAAAGGAAGGAAAACCGCTGCATCCTTCAAACCTTAAGTATTATCATTCAAATACATGTGCTTTCATGGATACGCACACCTGTCAAACCTGCTGCATTCAGTGACATGATTTCCTCACATTCTTTGTATATTATTCCCATATTGATGGTGGCAAAGATCTGAGACGTTCCAGTTATAGTCTGTATTCTGCTACACAATACCGATCGTCTCCCGATGGGAGGGCAGTTGAAATGAATCAGAGCACATCACTGCTTGTAGACAGCAGACGATCATACTCATTTCTCTGTCCCTTTTAACGATCATACTCATTTCTCTGTCCCTTTTACATTGTTGTCTCTGTTGAGAAATGATTCTGCATTATTCATGCCTTTGTGCCCTTTCGCTTAGCGTATGTGCAGATGACATCAATGAAAAGCATTAGGTAAACAAACATTCAGTTGGAGCACTGGAAGTGTAAATCCCAGGGCGTGTTTTTTTTCACATGAGCGCAAAAGGACAAACATTGGTAATATTGAAAATGAGACTGAGACTTACCAAAAAATAACCAAAATTAATAAGATGGCCAAAAATGACCGTTCTGTAAGTATCTCAGTTTTCAGGTCACGATTCAGTTCACATGCAGTAGATTAATGGAACAAAACACAACAAAATATTTTGAATAAATAAATAACGCTTGCAATCAAATGAAAATATGCTTGCTTACTTACACCTTGAATATTTTATTTTCAGCAGAGTCCAAAATAAATATTTTTGTATGCTGTATTCGTCCCAGTTTGAGCAGAGTGAATTTTTACATGTACGATTAAAAAACAAAAACTAAAACAAAAATTGGTATTGTTCTGAATTCATCTGAAGAGCTGGGGAGAAGCTGTTTAAATGCTGTTGGGAGTTGTATTTCTTTTTGTGCTTAGCTGATATTCACATTTGTGTGATGCCTTTTCAATTGAGTGGTCAAGCTTGGCGCGCCGTCAAATGCAAATAATAACAGCTAGGCAGAGTTTGAGTTGCACTGTGCTGTATTTGTTTCAGGAGTAGATGTGTGGCTTGAAACTTCGGTTTCCTGACCTGTTCCATGGAAGACCTCAAAATATGACGGTATGTACTGTTATACCCTAAACTCTAATTTTCATGGAGAGTACTTAAGGGCCTGAAGTAGAGTAAAGATTTTAGGAAATTTATGTCAATTGCATGTTGTTTAATTTAATTTAATGTGGCATTCTAACATTTTGGTTCCACATTTATGTTTGTGTTCAAAAAACGATCATGACAATAATCGTGTTGATAGTTTCCTTCAATTAAATCAGTGAATGTAATTTATTATAGTGGCCAAAATATTAAATTTAACACTCATATTGAGTTTTTGCTTTCGGGTTTCAATTTAATTGAAAAATTAAATATAAGAGGAAATTTCAATGAAATTCATCACTGTAATAAGGGAACTATATTTGAATTAAATAGAACATTTTCAAGCAAATCACTGCTTTTAATTGTTTGCTGAATATACCATATTGACGATGTATCGAAACTGATAGATGCGACAATATGCTACATGTGGAGATTCTCCTTCAAAAGTTATTGGCAGCACATACAATGGTCTTGTAATTTATGAAAGCTGTTAGGGTCCCTGACAGAAGGTGTAAAGCATCCTGACTGATTGGTCCGATGCAAGACGTGTGCGGTGACGGCATATTGCCCCACCCTGTCGAGACGAGCACGGCTCCCTCCGTGGCATATAAATGACTCCACACAGTCAAATTAAGTTGTTGTAAATCACTTTGTGGACCCCGCACTATGCCTGAGTGATGACCTTTATGCCTATTTGACTTCGACTCTTATTTATGTTAATCATATCTGTGTGATACTGACAGTAAATGGGTGCCATCTTCACAAAGGTCAGTGTTTGGCAGTACAGCACATGGCGAGTAAAACAGACAAAGGTTTTGTTTATTGTCATGAAGGGTACATCAATGGATGACGTTTTGACTGATGGTAGACAGAAGAACAATCGGTGTTGGTTTGGAAAAAAATATTTTTGCTTTGAACTAATCAGCAGAGACATTTTGTGATAATTTGTTCAAAATGTAGGGCTTGTATAAGTTCACGATCACCAATATTTCTTGTTCGGTACATTGGCCAATACTGAGATGGTAGGGCAGGGAATAAAGTGCCGCACACATTTCATTCAACTTTTGTCCTGGTGCATTGAAAGAAATTGTCACTCTTTGACAGGTATGTCACACAAGGTAAAGAACAATGTACATGGTTATGGCAATTTATAGTCTTCTCTGGCTTCTGTGTGAAAAGCAAAGGTAGTTCATACTGCCTGATATGGCTATTTTGCCGGATTGTTGTGGAAAAGAGGCTACTGCTTAAAATTTGCATAACAATGTGTCATTTGAACACCTTCCACAAAGTTAGTCTTTAGATGTTCCAGACAAAGTACCGATTTTTCCGGAGTATAAGTCACAGTTTTTTTCATAGTTTGGCCGGGGGTGCGATTTATACTCTGGAGCGACTTATGTGTGAAATGGTTAACACATTGTACACATTACATGTTATTTTCACATTAAACCGCAAGAGGGTGCTCTCGGCCTGTGTTGATACTTTCCACGTTGGCGGTAACTGAGAAAAACAACTGACGATGACTCTGACGTAAACGACGTAGAAGAGAAAGCGCTGCATCTTCTACCTCCGGAGTTGTTTAAAAGTGAAGATTTTGTTGGATTTCATGATTTGGAGTGACGCTGATGATTTGGTAAATTTGTTAGCATGTTCTTTGTGCTATAGTTGTCTAAATAACTCTTAATATGTTACGTGAACATACCAGGCACATTCACAGTTCGTTGTTTAAGCGTCATGTAACGTTAGCATATCGTACACTTATTCAGCCTGTTGTTCTCTAGTTTTATTTTTATTTTAAATTGCCTTTCAAGATGACATGTATGTTTTTGGTGTTGGATTTTATCAAATAAATTTCCCCCAAAAATGTGACTTATACTCCAGTGCGACTTATATATGTTTTTTCCTTCTTAATTATGCATTTTTTGGCTGGTGCGATTTATAATCCGGTGCGACGTATAATCCGAAAAATACGGTATACTATATATTTTCTTTCAACTCCTATCCGTCATTCAATCATCCATTCAATTACACAAAAAGAGTTATCCTTGAGCATAACCTCATGGATGTAGAATACGACAGTCAAATTGGATAAAAACGTCTGCTTCTCATTCATCGTATTGTAAAATGAGGCGGCTCCCGCTAACAGTAATCTCATGTGGGGTAAAATGATAAGACATGAAAATCAGCTATTGTGATGCGAACGGCACGTCGGCGTGTGATCTGTGCCATGGCCCAGACGACGGGCCTTGTGAAGTGCAACGCTGGCCGGTTACAGCCGGGGCTTTGATTGGTGGTTTGTTGAGCGCCTCGCCGGTCGCTTTGAAGCGCATCTCAAGATGAAAGCCAACCTTGTCTGCAGTGTGTCCACTGTAGACCACTGCTGTTACTTATTTGCTTCAGGCGCCATGAAGTGCTTTTTTTCTCCCCCATACAATCCTTCTCTTTCTTTCATTCTTTCTTTCTTTTTTCTTTCTTTATTTTAACTATGGCTTACGATGGGCATGATGTATAATTTATCATACAATTCTTCCCAAGAGAGTGACTCTGTTTTCATACAGCGCCTTGACTCTTCTGTCTTCATCTGATACTGGGCCGACTGAAGTCCACGAAGGTGTCTTCATTATTAGCGGCGTTCTACAGCAGAAGCATCACCACTCAGTGCTTATCTCCCACCCCCTTTTTCTTCCCTTGATGAGCCAGTATCACAGTGCCAGGGGCCAGACGTCCTCGTTCTCTACTGTCTCCACAAGCCAGCTGCTCATGTATAAGATGAAACAGTGTTACAAAGCAAATAAAAATGTCTTGGCTCATGACAGGCCCGCTGTGGATATATGGCCTCTTATTTCAGTGAATATATTGCATAATTACGCCTCGTTATGAATATTGCATGGAACCCCACACTGAGTCCATGCTAAGATGCCTAACTGCGGACTTTAATTATTAAGAAGTGATCATCCCAAGCAGTGTTTTGTGTGAGGAGTTATGATCAATGATTTTCTGGCAAATGGGGTTTTTTTAAATTTTATTTTTGATGAAGGGTGGCCCGGTGGTCGACTGGTTAGCGCGTCGGCCTCACAGTGCAGAGGTGCAGGGTTCAATTGCGGCTCCGGCCTCCCTGGGCGGAGTTTGCATGTTCTCCCCGTGCCTGCGTGGGGTTTTTATCCGGGAACTCCGGTTTCCTCCCCAAATTCCAAAAACATGCGTGGCAGGTTAATGGAACACTCCTAATTGTCCCGAGTTGTGAGTGTGGGCGCGGATGGTTGTTCGTCTATGTGTGCCCTGCGGTTGGCTGGCAACCAGTTCAGGGTGTCGCCAGTCTACGGCCCGAAAATGGCTGGAATAAACTACAGCACGACCCTTGTGAGGAGAAGCGGATCAGAAAACGGATGGATGGATATATATTTTAAATGGTCTCTGAGGACCATTTAAAATACACTCTTCTTTTAAGGTTTTGACATTTGTGCTACCGCTTGTAGGTATAAGTTTTATTGGAGAACATACTGTGACATAAATTGAAAGGGAAGAGCACATTGGGCTGAATCTGTGTGAGAAATTACAAGTCAATCAGACTTGTGAAATGAGAGGTGTGGCCTATTTGGAGCAGAATGAAACATTTGCTGAGGAAAGTAATAACACGGCTCAAATGATGGGTATTAATGTCATGCTAAATATTGATATATCTGTGTGTTGCGCTTCAAACGAAGAAGCAATTATATTTTAAAAAAATGACGAAAAATGAGGAATAAGCTGCTAACGAGTGAGACAGAGGACTTGATAGAAGGTACTGAAGCAATCTGATACAAAACATGAAGCACATCAACTTCTCACTAGATAATCCCACCAGTGATGAGTAAAAACAATTAATTTACAAATGCCTGTGTACGATACACTGTATAAGGTGCACAGTCCAAAATATTCTTCCCTCTAGGGTGCACAGTTTAAAGTTGAAGCTCAATTTGGAATGAATACAACAAGATTCTCCCCATGTTATACTTGAAAACGAGACCTATCGTGCATTATGTATTCCTCCATAAAAGCTAGTAACCATAATGCAGACAATGGGAACCATTGACCCATTTAATTGCAGCTCTGTCAAAGTGTGACAGGCTGAAAGTCATTTCACCACAGCGGTGGGTATAGGACCTGCTCCTACAAAATGCATACGGGTCTCGCACTCGTCGCAATGCGGGCGAGCTGCTTTTCGCAAGCCAGCACAAATCTGTGAATAATTGATCGCTATTGATGGGTGGATCACCTCAAGTGTATCCAGTTGTTTGGTTTAGACGTCGCCTGTGGGGAGGGCAGGGGGCCCCGGCCATCTGTCAATAATGCACCGGTCACTGCACACGACAGGCACTCTTCTCGGACCACCCGAAAGCCTCCAGTGAAAAGCTGAACAATTGTTCTCCGTGTGATGTTAAATTGGGTCGCGTGTGTTTACTGGAAGACGGATGATAAAGTGCCGCATTTCTATTTCACAGAAGGGTCATCAAAGTAATGGAGTTTTTATACATACATACACACGCACACACACACACACACACACATATATATATAAAACATTCTTAATGCTTAGTGGCGTGCCATCAGTTAAAAAAAAAAAAAAGTTCCTTGGCTTAATAAAGGTTGGGAAACAGTGATGTAATGCATTATATACATCCAGCACTGCAGTTTATACTTCAGAAACTGTATTTCCTCTTGCACCTTGCGCTACAGAGAGGTAGTATACACATAGCTTGTTCCGAAACTTCCTCATGTTAACTTCAAATGATGAATTATTGTGTATCGTGCAAACCAATAAGAGATGCCTGTGTAAGCTTATTGAGCATATGGACGCTCCAAATTGAATCACAATACACATCAGGATATAACAACCTGACATCGCCATCCTGTGTTATGAGCTTTTATGCTGCTTTGTTTCACACGTGATCAATTTCTGCTCAAATATCTTGCTCAAGGGCACAAGGTGGATGTAGTGGAAGATTTATCGCATCCTGCAGCCACATGCAGAACTGGACAAAAGTGTGTTTGAACAATGAATAAAAACAAGAAGAAGCCCAAAAAAAAAATGCTAAAGGTAATTTTCCAGAGAGGTTAAACAGGCCTTGCGATCTGCACTGTGCCACCAGGATGGCCAGGCTGCGTTATAAAAAGACCTTCTCACCAATGACATCATCCAAAGGCACCAGGAGGCCACTTTTCTCTCTCTGCTCGCTGCCTGCCATCTCAAGCTAATGGCTGAATGCACAGCTAAAAGCTCTCAGCGTGATAAGGTAATATGGAGTGCTGTGTCAGTGGGACCATCTATACTGATTATACAGTGATGAGGAAACAGTCTAAAAATAAAAACAAATGGACAATGCTAGATAATATCGCCACCGCGTACAGTTTGCTGACTGTGGTATTTGGCATTGTTTAGAGATGGTTAGGACTATCTGCTGTCCTTTCAACTGACCTTCCCGACTGCCCTGTCGACACACACACACACACACACACACACACACACATATATATATATATATATATATATATATATATTTTTCATAATGACTACAAATTAAGAGGTAGTGTCTATTAGTGTAGTGGTGCATTCGTTTCACTTTAGCAATGTGGGTTCAGTTCCCACGAGTACGCTTGTTGCCAGAAGCTGGGGTCGTCTCCAGCACCCTGAAACCCGGTATTGAAAATAGATGGATGGAAATTGAGAGCCATATACTGTATATGGATATCAAAAACAATAAAAAACGTCTCGCTGGTGTGATAGGCCGATTGCATTTGCCTTCAGTAGTTGGAATTTGAGTCTCAAAACATCCACACTATAATCTTTAGCCGTTGTGTTATCGAAAGGTGAGCAGTCTTTATCACTGGAATAAATTTCAACCTTGGTTATAGTTTGGTCGTGAGCGTTCATCAAAACTCACTTTGTTTACTTTATTACTGTAGCTAGATACTGCTGTTAAGTATTGAAATGTACTCGATGGTTCAACATGACTGCTGCATTACCGGCAAACTCCCCTGACTGCATTTCACCTTGTCCTCACCTATTTGCTCCGATGCTGCTCTTTCTCCCATCTCACTTGTGTTCCTTATCTATTCCCAGACTTGCTGTCCTCAGTAAGATGGATGTTTGCATTCCCCGGGCAGATGGTCCTGCTGTTCTCCGGTGTACCCATCCTACACTTTAACACTGGGTGTGCTTGTTGGCTGTGACGAGGCGCTGCCTGGGGGGGGAAAAAAGCTTGTACTTGTAAACAGTGCAGGCAAACCTCATCGGCACTCACAGCTCCTTTTTTTGTCAACTGCACCGCCGGATTATTTAAGTATTTAGTTTATACCGGACCTCATTTGACTGTATTTTCATTTGAATGTAAAAAATCATTTGATGGGCACCTTACTGTTCATAAGGGAAGTAGGCCTTGTCTGGCATTGTTCTCAGACAGGACATCAGTGAAAAAGATTTAGAATCTATATAATATTCTCTGAAATGAATAGCTTGTAAACCTCCAATAAATTCGTTATTTAGTGCCAGTGGATTATGTTCCGGTCACTGCTATGGTTCTCTTGGCTAACTTTGGCACAGGCACTGTTCGTTAAATTCCCACTTGGTGACGGTTTGAATTTGAGTATGAATGGTTTTCAATCACTGTCGGTCCGTTGTGTTTAGATGGCGACTAATCCAGAAGTCATCTGATTTAGGCTGAATCTTTCTATATCCTCTCGTACTGGAAATTAGTCAGCTGTAAAAATTATATTGTGGATTTTTTTTCCTATTCACTGTATTGAAGGTTGCGTGTGTGTATTCACTCATTGATGATGAGTTGTGCAAAAGTGTCAGCCTGTGTCTTGCCTGCAACCATACAATTTATTTCATTTGGATCTCAGCAAGAAAAACTACATTTTGTGCAATTCAAACATTGTCCCTTAGCTGCTCCCATCAAATGTAATGAATGTATGGCCCCAAAGGTGAGAGCCGTAATTGATTAAAAACCGTTCTGTTTCTGCATTCCTCAGTCGAGTCACACCTCAGGATATCTGGCATGTGTGTGTGTGTGTGTGTGTGTGTGTGTGTGTGTGTGTGTGTATGTGTGTGTGTGTGTGTGTGTGTGTGTGTGTGTGTGTGTGTGTGTGTGTGTGTGTGTGTGTGTGTGTGTGTGTGTGTGTGTGTAGGCAGGACATCAAAGTTGTTTCTGCGGCTTCATTTCATGGCGGCTAATGAAGAAGCTGGAAGTGTGCTTTGAGGTCGCCGTCTGAACATGACGCGCGAGGTCACTTCAAAGGCGGGATAATGACGGATTAAGTCAAACTCAGAGGCGTGCTCCAGTCGCTTTGCATTTTATTAACAAATCATCAACGTATGATGCGACAAAATGGGCCTGCCTTCATTTCCCTTGTCCGTCTTACTCGGGACAAATCCTCAACATCCTCATTAGTGCATCGTGGTGGGTCAACATTTTTTTTTCTTTTCTTTTTTTTTATGACTAAAGCCTTGATGCTGATTAAATTTTCTTTTATTAGTGTCCCTTTATGTTGGCGTTGAATTAAACCAAAGCAAAAATATTCAAGAGATGTAACCTTGAAATAGTAGCATCGCAATCATAATAGCCAGCTTTTAACAAGAAGGCTCGTGTCAGTGTTGTTGTCATGCTGACCTTGAATGGACCATTTCATCATTTTATTGCTCTATAACAATAATTATAATTTGCAGTGATTCAAAGTGTGGTGGTTGTACCAATGGTGCTATGCAGGCTTCCTCAAGTTGTACGTGAAGAATCACTGCCTGAGCACGGTTCAGTTGTATTTGGCTTTTTAGTGAAACACATTAACATCTCGAAGGACTGTTTTTTAAAAACTTTTATTCAGGTACACTTTTAATTAACTTTTATGTGTGACACTTTTTAATTGAGTCATTATTCACATATTTTTCCCGATAGATCTTTGCATTGTGTTACAGTGGTTTACAACAATATCCATTCATCGATTATGCGGACCGCTTAATCCTCGCAAGGGTTGCGGGTGTGCTGGAGCCTATCCCAACTGGCAGTATGCGGGGGACACCCTGAACTGGTTGCCAGCCATACACAGGGCACACAGACAGGCACCGACACTCAGAGTCACACTGAGCGACAAATTAGAGTGTTCAAATTACCTTCCGTGCATTTTTTGGAATGTGTGGAGGAAAAAGGACTACCTAGAGAAAACCCACACATCCATGCGAGAACATTCAAACTCCACACAGGAAGGCCGGGGCCTGGAATCGAACCCCAGACCTCCGCACTGTGACGCGGATGTGCTAACCAGTCGCCCACTATGCCTCTTAGAATAATATTACATGCAATTTTTTGTTGTCACTTTCTGTTAAAAAAAAATCCCAATTTAAGAATCATTGTTCCATAATGATAGTGGACTAGCCAGGGTATCACTCTTGTTGCTTGTGCCATTGTTGAAGTTAGAGTCATTGGCAGTGGTTATACAAACTGTTTCACCCATCAAAAACAATCAGGTAATTTTTTTTTTAATGATGTTAATCATACTGTCAATATGAGGCAATTGGCAAGCACATTTAGCCTATTGTGCATTTGGCTTCTTTCGTTAATGAGTAATTACTCAATCACTCTGGTCATGAATGCTAATGTTGCTAACCAGAGTTGTGTGCCGTGCTGGCTCTGAAGTTTTCCATCCATTAAAATGACGAGACAATGTCTAGTTAGTTGATGCACCCTACTCTCAGCTGAGCTCCATTCCTCCAACCTAATTCGGATAAGTTGTTTCGAAAACTCATATTATTAAGACATCTGTCAGCTGTTTTAAATTATGAAGAAAAAAAATCACAAAATATCTTCCTTAACTTTTTCAGGCCTGTTTGGGTCAAGCTCAGATGTTCTCTGTACACAGTACAGAAACATAATTTGCCAACCCTTGAGCATGTACAGTATGTGTAAACCAGCAAAACGTGAATACTCTTTGGCTGCCATCCATCTTGTTGAGAAATGACCCTTGTGAACTTTAACCCCTCCAGTGTGCCCGCCAAGCCCGTGTTTACATGTATGGTAGAGGCACTCGGGAAGGTATAATTGCAGCTGGAAGGATTTATCCACTCCCAGGCACTCCTGTGGCACTCAATGCTTACATACTTTAGTCAACAAAACATTTTCAGTGAGTATCAAGGGGACCACTGGCAATGCAAATTTTTGTTGGTGGTGAAGAGGCGTAACATGAGGAGTTAACTGTAAATAATGTGGATAAGGGATGCAGTATGCAGTATGGATGCAGAAAAAAAAATAATTATTGATACAAAAACTCGGGCATTGTTACAAAACAACCTACAGTATATTGTGACTTAAGTCCAAATATAAGTGCATACATATATTTTCCATCCATTCATTCACGTTTGATATCGCTAACCAAGTTGACTTTTGACAAGATTTGAGGGGCACCCTGGACTAGCTGAAAACCTATTGCAAGGCACATATAGCAAAAACAATCACTCACACTCAAATTCACATGTATGAACAACTTTGAGTCTTCAGTAAACCGAACCAGGAGCGCGCAAGGAAGCTGGAGAAAAAACCCGTTCAAACATGGACAGAACATGCAGACTCCACACAGGACTGCCAAAGCCGAGATTCACTCCCGAATCTCAAAACTGGGAGTCAGACATTCTCACCACAATGCATCCATACTCTTGCCTTCCAATCTTGTACAGAATCGATCGAAATGTGTGTTCAATGACAAGACCACCATGTGCAACACAAATCATGACCAATGCATAGAATGTTTTTTCCACTGTCGAACAATGCAAGTTAGTGTATGTATCAATAATCTCATTAACATTTAACTACAACCAAAACAGCAGACTGTGCAGCGTGGGGTGGTAGTGGTTAGCATGTCTACCTCAGAGCTCATCAGCAAAAATGATGACAAGTTGGATAGAAAATCAGAACAATTGACTCTGTGAGATAAATTTGAGTTTTAACAACCTAAAATCCAAACAAATAATGAAATAAAAAAAGGAATTACATAAATGTTTGATTGATAAATTGCGTATGGCTTTAAAAAAATACAACCAATATAGTTTATGTTTTTATATGTATTTGATGCTTACACAAAACACGCAACCAATGTGGCATTGTGCTCTGTGATAACAGCGCACATTTTAGAGCCCGGTGTCAAACTAGAGGCCCGGGGGCCGGATCCGGGCCACCGCATCATTTTTTGTGGCATGTGAAAGCAAATCATGTGCGTCTACAACATGTTTCTTGTTAAAATATGCTGAAAATGTGCACATTGACTTTACTTTTAATAAAGTTGAGAGATTGCAAGCATTTTTTCGTTCACCAAACCACTTTTCAAAATAAACCAAAGAACATTTGAACTGTCTTCTTTGATTTTGGATTTCAAAACTAGTTAACATTTTTTGTTCCATATGTATTAATGTGATGAGGTGATTATGTATTTGACATGGTTTCAAAGTAATAGGATGTCCGGTGCCTTTTGTAGAGTGTCCGATTACTTGGGGCAGCCTAAGGTGCACCTGTGCAATAATCATCCTGTCTCGTCAGCATGTTGAAATGCCACACCTATAAGGTGGTTGTCTTATCCCAATAAAGGAAAGTTTCTCACTAATACATATTTAGAAAGGTTTGAGAACAATGTTCGAGAGAAACTGACATCAGAAAACAATCAGAACTTTGCTAACTTTGATCGGAATGAGGGTAGACTAGTGATGGTGCTCAAACACATCCCAATATACGGTGTGTGTGTTTGCCACTTAAAGCTTTTATGTAATGCAATATAGCATCAACTTTACAGGCTTATAGGTTAGTATAATTCTCATAAAATCTGTTGCCATTACTCTAACTTTACATGCGCCATGACCATAACATTTTATCACCCTCATGCTGGTGCTGCGGTTCTCCTAATGAATGTCGCTGTTGTCCTCAGCTGAGGGACTGAGCAGGAGCAACAACATCATTTCGACTGACTTTTCTTCCTCTGGAGGACAATCCAATCGAGTGGACACGTACATGCATATGCACCACTTCAGATAAATATGGAGAGAGAAGACCCACCAGAGGACCAATGGGTTGCTGTCTGGCGCGTGTCCGGAGGGAATCGGCCCAGCCTCATTTGTTGAAGGCTCAGTGGCAGCTCGCATTTTACCCGGCTACCGCTGATGTTTAATTGGCCTCATTATGTGATTAACTTGGCAAATTTACCTCTCGCCCCTCAGGCATGACTCTGACACAGCGGCAGCCCACCAAAAAAAAAAAAAAAAAAAAAAAACACCTCACAAAGTCATTCTATCAGCCAAAGCGCAATGTCAGCACCGAGGCTGTCCTTCACATTTCACTTGAAAGTTTTCATTTTTCCAATGAATTTTGGATGATTGGCAAAACAGCATCGTTTTGCCAGTAATGATTACTTATCACTGGTCAAATGCAGTCCACTTCAGTATATAGTGCAACTTCTGATTTGTTCAAATAGTATTTAGAAAGAATTCTTCCTCCGGAAATAATGGAAATGCAACATTAAACTGTCACATTTATTCAACCTGTGTTGGCTTCACAGGCATTTACCAGTTTATATTTTAGCAAATATAAACAATGTAATGGCTATATTTAAAGAAAAAAAAAAGGTAAAAATTCACCCTGAAATGTGAGAGAAGCATGGGAGTGAAAATCAATAAGCCCTGGAAGTCTGTATCGTCCTTTTCGAATCACTATTTTAAATACAAAAACAATTTGACCTCAGTCCATTAAGATTCACTTATTACGAATTGTGTCGAGTAGAATAATTCGCTTCGGCACCTGTGGATTCACCTATTTGACATCAGATTACTTCTAAAAATAATAATAATGATGATAATCCATTGAAGGTCAATCTCTTCACATTAAATCTAAAAGCAAGTCATCTTGCGGTGTACATGAAATTCTTGTATTATTGTCACTTTGGCCTTTTTGTACTGAGCAGCCAGGATAGGTGGGTGTGTGGCTTTCCAATGTTGCAACAAGTTCCATTTCCGGCTCTGTGATCAGAACGTTTTTAGCATACTATTGCCACTTTAAAGTCGGGGTGGATGATTAATTTTATCGCTCAGTTTGTTGCACAATACATATATATCATTTGTCAACGAATTGAGTCTGCAACCACTTGTCGTAAAATAAAATATAAATCAAATCTATTTTCGAGTACAAAAACACTGTTGTTTTTGCAGCAGTGAGTTCATCTTCAGTTCATTTGACCCATCAAGGAATGGCGATTGGTTCTTAAATCACATTTGAAGAAAGGGCAATCCCATCCTTAAAATTGTATGTTTGAAAAAAAATCGTTCACTGTTTGAGTTTTCATTTTATTGCTGTCCTCTGAGAATAGTGTCGAAAATGAAAGGATGATGAAAAAAAAAAAAGAACAGTGGCCCCAATGCTAATCTATTCTGTCATGTTTAAGATCTTCCCGGTCCTCTTGGCTTTCCCTGCCAGTCGCTTGGAATGGCCACTGAAGTGCCAATTTTACCAGACCACTTGCTATTTGCAGGCAAAGTCATAGGTTGTCTTCCTTGTTTAATAGCCAGTGGCGAGGGTGGGGGTGGGGCGGCGGTAAAGGGGCTGGGGGGCGGGGGGGTCGTATGCATTTGTCCGTGAGGCTGAGTGCGGTTGGCGGCGGGATAAAGGAGAAGTTTACAAATGGGATCCATCATTTTTCATGCACATGGGGTGACATCCCTCCGTCAGCCTATTTCGTTGTGATAGCGCGGTCCCCTGCTTCATTGATATCTGCATTAGGGACCTTTTGTTGAAGGTCTCATCAAAATGCATTGAAAAACACCTTCCTCCCTCTCTTGTGGAGCTCCTATACTGTTAAGTGTGCACATGCATCCAAAGATTTGCCAACATGGCTTTGTCTATGTTGTGCTTAGCCTTTTGTGGTCAAAGCAAAGTTGTGTCACTGCATGTGGAAATAGCAGAAAGAGATTGTGAGAAAACAGTCAACACTGGGTTCTCTAAGGGGACCTGAAAAGGTGTCATGTGCATTCAACAACATTGTTGTTGCCACTGTCTTGCCAGTGTGTCTTATTTGTGTTGGAGGTTTCTCTTTACTCAAAGTAGAGGTTGCTCTTGCCAATCTCATCGCAACCTAAGATAAATTAACCCTAACTTAAACAGACTCGGATAATTTGACACATTTTTGAGACATTGATTTATTTGTTCTGACACCCGAGTGGAAGGGTGAGTAGCTGTACTTGCGGTGGCTACAAAAGCGTTCCATTTTAACCCCCAAAAGGAACAACAATCAGCTAATTTCTTAGCAATCACTTGATCCATTATTTTGCTGTTAAAAGAGCATGCTGTTTTTTCTTTTCATTACTTTTTAAAAATCTTTTTATGATCAAGATCTGACTCGAGATCTTAGGCTTTCTTTTGCTACATAATTCTGCTACCACTACCACGATGCACATCTGAACTGGGTCAGCTAGGAGAACAGAAATCTGAATTGTAAACCACGTATTATAAATACAACCTTGGTGTCATTCCATGTTTGCAATGAAGCCAATGAATATCAAAATGAATTGGCTATGACCTTTTGAACTTGTTTGAAGTATAGTTCGATGAGCCTTTCGCTTGAGTTCTTTTCAAATTAATATAAACGTGCCTGTGAACGTACGTGTGTGTGTGTGTGTGTGTGTGTGTGTGTGTGTGTGTGTGTGTGTGTGTGTGTGTGTGTGTGTGCGAAGTTGGCTGCCGTATGCCAATTAGCCAAAACACTTCACAGCCTCTCGATGCCGTTCTGCTTAAAAACACGACACTTCATTTCTCGCTCTTGTACGGTCCAACAGTTCAAACCAACCACACTGTAAATCCCTCGCTACTATTAAGAGGAGTTAATTTGCCATCCGTGTCTATCGTTTTTCAAGGCTCCATCATGTGATGCAACCGAGGTGCCGAGGGGCTAATGTTGCTATCAATCCTCCGTCCCCTCTGCTACAATCTCATGGCTTAATTTCCATACAGTCCCAAGTACCCTCCACCTTCAAGAGGTCTCATATGCGTACTTCAATCAAAATTACCCCAAAGTCTCTTGTTGAGTAATTGAACACAGGCTATGAGCAATGTTGCACTTTGGTAGTTCCTCACACTTTAAGCAGGTGGAGGATCATGAAAGTACAGGTGCTTTGAACACACTTGGAGTGGAAAAGGAAAATGACGGCCTTTTCAAAAGCCGCAGGAGCGTCCTCCTGGCGCTTTCTCCTAAGACGTATTAAGAAGAGTCATTAATAAAATTGACTGTGTGAGACCAACTCATAATTTTGTGCTGGAGGACATCACTACAGTGTGGTCCCAAAGCAATACATCGCAGCAATTTTGCACTTTGAAATGACTTTGGAATGAGTAATTTACATGATGGTTGCGGACCCTGTCATACCGCACAAGGGACATTTCAATACAAGGTATCCCGCAATGTTTACAATGTGAAGTGCACATGGGAGCATCTGTCATCGCCTGTCACTAGAAGGGAGAATGGACACGTTATTACTCGTTTGTTGTCGTCCCGATTCCACAGGTAGTGAGATGTTCTTTACTCTGTGATCCAGTGGGACTTCCAAAGTCACGTTTTGAGTATGACCAACATTTTGATCAAATCCATGAATATTGGGGCATCGGGCCCTATTTTTGTGGACAGTGTAAGTGTGGTTGAATAATGTACATGGGTGGACTTATCTATCTTTTAGTGTTTTTTTTTTAAACGGTACATGTGAGCTACGATAGTGATGTTTCTGTACTTGAGACGCTACAAAAGTGTATCCCACAGGTCTCCCACTAAGGTAGGCAGTGATTTCCATCCATCCATCCAATATCTGAGCCGTTCATGCTGACGAGGGATGCGGCTATCTCAGCTGTCTTCGGGCAGCAGGTGGGGGTACACGCTGAACTGGTTGCCACCCAATTGCAGGACACACGTAGACAAACAACCATTCACACTCACACCGAGGGACAATTTAGAGTGTTCCATTAACCTGCCATGCATGTTTTTGGAATGTGGGAGGAAACCGCAGTACCCGGAGAAAATCCAGGCAGGAAAACATGCAAACTCCATGTAGGAAGATGGCCAGAGTCCGGAATCGAAACCTGGCCGATTCTACTGTGAGGCTGACGTGCTAACCAGTCAACCACAGTGCCACCTGTGTGTGACATTTCATATTAAAAAAATATGAAATGTGTCAGGTGTTAATTGCTTAAGTTTGGACTCTGGACCGAATTACTCAAAATTATAATTGATTTGAATTCAGTTTGAGTGGCATCACAGAATGGATTATTCTTGACCACGAGGTTTATGCTGTCATCTTTTATTTTTCCTTTCTATGAATTGTGATTAAATTTACAGTAACGTGCACGTGACCCACTAAGATGAATATGATTTAGGGCAATTCATCCCTCTGTTCAATAAAACTCTGGACTCTGTTGTTCTTCATCCTGTGCAGCGGAAATGGCAGGTCCAGCTCAAACAGGCCTTCTCAAACTTGCCGTGTTTTAATGCGAAGTCAGTGCAGGGGTTAGTGACAAATGAAATTGGGTTTTATGCAGAGCGTGCCTCCAGTACACAACACTCCCAAAGCAAAACCAAAATCACAACCCTCAACTGTTTTTTTTTTGACCCATCATTATTCCTCATAAATTCCAAACTAGCCAATACCAGCGCCTTTGACAGCATGACTGATGAGTTTGCCATCATGAATGTCAAGAGAAATGGTCTCCCGCACCTTATCTCCCCCCCGCCCCTCCCCCACCCCCTATTTCTCATTGTGAGTGAGAGTTGGGAGTGGGGAGGTGGTTATGGAGAAAAGACATTGTGATGAGCATTACCCGGTGATAATGAAGGGCACGCCGCTGTACTGTCAAGCCGCTGCGGACAGGCAGGCGGCCAGGGAGGCAGGTCTGGGGAGACAAGTCCATTCATGCGTTTATGCGCCCTTATGTCTTTATCTGCAAGCAGGGTGAATGAGCATATTCATATATTTACACTGTGTCAGTGCCATGATTGCCTTATCAACATCTGCCTTCACTCTCGGAGGGGGGAAAATGCCAAGAGGTAATCAAGTCAAATGGGCCTTCCATGCATCACAAATGGCATACCGAAAATATTTGGATGATGGCGCCGTGAAATGCTCATTTCTCGATATACTTCATTTCACTCGAGATGCTTCCATAATGTTTGATTTATTCATATGAGCTACTTTTTTTTTCCAAACCACATATAGTGGCATCCATAATGGAGAATAAAAAAGGAAGAAACCATACATTCTTAATGTTTGTGTTTCCACTCCAAAAGTCTCATCGCTCATTGAACAATTACGGTTTGTTGGCATGCAATGGACGATTTAACCAATCTTCACCACTCACGTAAAAACTGAACTGCAAAGCTTCGTCTTGATGATCCTGCTTTCTGATTCTGAGGGACAGCCAAGAATTCCACTGAGGGCAACCTTAAGGGTTTTTCATAAGTGATCCTGCCCGTAACTTGGCATGCAAACCTGACAGTATACAGTCCAAGGATAATGAGGTTGAACCAGAAGCTCGGAGTAGCTATCTGAATATTCATGATGGGTTTCACAAGCATTTATTGCCTGGTTTCCATCAGAACATGGGCTGGAGAGACCTTTGACCGTGCACTCAAGGGATACATTCCAAAGAATTGTTATTCAAACAACCCCAATGCACTGGGCTGGTCCCCTTCTCAGGCGAGAATGCAGTAGTGGGTGAGCCAGTCTCCCTTCAGTTTGTCACTTGAAGTTATCAGAACCGTTCGAGGCAGGTCCGCCGCTCCCTATGCGCAGATAAAGCATAGTGTGTCCCATCGTCCTTGGCGGTCACCATCATCTGTAGGGGATTTGCGCGAAGGAATGCACTCCAACATGCACTCCAACATCATTGAGTGCACACGTCACGCGTGAACGCTCTGACATGCACTTGACATACCATTTAAATATTCGTCAGCCCTCCGCCCACCAACCCCATTGACAAAACATTATCTAAGTGGGGTGGGGCACCATCTCACTTTTCATTTTAGGGCACCCTAAGGAGTAACCGCAGTACTGGTAAGAGGTCTCCTGCTACTAGGGAGTTTTGCATGCAACTTACATTAGATTTTGAATTCAAGTCTTTCCTGACACAACTCTGACTTTTATCCTGGTCTGAGAGCGTCGGTGGTTGGGTTTCGGGGCATCGGCCAGGAACTGAGACCCGGTTTCCTGCATTAAAGGCAGACCCACACACGATAGTGTGCATCACCTCCTGTCTGACTACCTGGATACAAATTAGTGTTCAACAATTCATAGAAGAATAAAACTCACTGCTAAATTCAATGATGAGGGGAGTTAGGCAGGGAGCAGTTTCACATTTTCAGGTCATCTTTTGACTCATATTATCAAAAGATTTTGGAAGCATTTCTGGTAACACAATCTTTGCTCAGGAGGGTGCTCTAATTCCTCTTTTTTTTAAATCAGGAAATAAGATGTACTCTGGAGAGCATCCCTGCAACACTTATGAAATAAAAGATTATGTTTTGATTGCCATACATCCACACAAGAGTCCTTGTGTCTGTCAGCCTGCCTGGACTGGTTCGGACTTGGTGCATAAAAAAAAAAAAAAAAAAAAAATGCATTGCAAAAATGAACACAAGTCATCTTGTTAGCTATTTGGCCTGCAGTTGGACACGCTCACTACCGCTCGTTGAGTACCTCAAGTATGAGCCGAATATTGTTCCATGAGCCGTCATGGCATCTGCAGGCCTTTCATCGCCGTGCTCTTTAAGCACTTAATCAATAGCTGTCATCTCTAGCTCTCCGCTAAAGTAGGCTCCTGTTATTTGTCTATCCATGATCCATCTCCGTGCTGCTATTTGAATTTTCATTACACGTTAAGAGGGCCTTCTTGACTACCAGAAGACTTAACAGATTGTTTAAGCACTCTCTATGAATTTCCATTTACACAAGACCTGCGTGAGGAAGATCTGTACATGGGCCTGCAAGCAATACGCAGTGGCACACAGGGTAAGCCCGGAACGTGTGGCGAATTTTAGGCTCCCGAGGAAAGCAATTTCAGTGTATTGCGTTTTCTGATTATTTGCTAAAGCTGCTTTTATTGCTGTTGTCCAGCACCTATCTGTCTGTCTGGATGTGTATTTGCTTTGGCTTCAAGGAGTCACCATAGATAATTTATAGCATCCCCCTCCTCCTTAGAAAAGTATTTGATAAAGCACTTGAGAGGCTGCCCGGCTGCAGGCTTGTTACGCTTGCTTGGGATTCTGCATGCGTCTAGTTTCTAAATCACTTCTTGTGATTGGGAGTCATATCTGCCAGCAAAGACTGATTGTACTCCCAGCGCAACACTGGAGTGATTTGTGGTTTTAAGTTTATCTGACGTAAACATTGATAGGATTGGAAGCACAAAGACTGAATCCCCCCCCCCCCCCCCCCCCCCCCGAACACACACCAGAACACACGTGGCCTGCAAAAATCCAAACCAGCATAATCACATTTTTGGACATCTCCCGTCACTCTTGCGCTATCTCGTATGTACGCCTGCGCA
>NW_017806239.1:113211-124263 GCF_001891065.2 Hippocampus comes | reverse complement strand
CTCCCCCCGCCACTGAGAAACAACAGTGCAGCGATCCATGTTTGGAACATTGTGAAGAAAACAGTTTTTGAAAATTGGACCTTGAAGAATTCAGAGTGGCCGAGTAATTGGAGGTCAATAGAAAGCAATGCTCCACGACTGAGCTGAGCGTGAGGCAGTGAATAAGAGAAGGGGGCGATGGGGGCAGCAAAGTGTCAATCAGCGAGCGCTTTGCCCGCATTGCCCCTTAATTTAATCACTGTTTAATTACTGCTGTCCCCTGAGGGCTGCTCCGTGAGCTTCAGTTACTGAGCTCTTTGCCTTCTTCTTCGTCTCCATCTCTCGGTGGGTATTTAGCCCTCGGACACTCAGGCTGCTTTCTCAGAAGCCTAAGCATTATTTCAACCTAACCTCGAGGCCCCTTCTGCAAATCTGCTGATGATAATGTCAAGGGCAAGTACATATATGTGCATGAGGGTGATAGAAACTGCAGTCAGCTGAGGAGATCCCACACACATCCAACTATATCCTGTTGAGCAATGGCAGGAAAAGTTGGCAATACGTTGACCACATGCAAACAGTCATTTCAGTCACAAAACTAGTAAAAGCTTTCCAAAAGTCTAACTTCAGTTTGGTAGACGCTTTATTGGTTGCAAAGAAAAATTCTGGTTCTCAGGAAATGCAGTCCTAACTGTATGGGCGTCAATTTAGTTTCAATTATTGTATGTTGAAGTGTGATCTCTTTCGTCAACAGGAGTGAATGGTCCTTGTCCTTCATTTGTCATAGTTGCTTGTGTATTTTCCTTCAGTCACTGATTGATGGAAATCACAACAGATTGGGGATGTATAATTGCCAGCTATGGGCTTGGTATGACCCTTGAGCCACTTTTCAGAGACTGTTGGGATTGACAGAGACAATGCTGTATTTGTAAACCGCAGAGTGATAAAGACATTTTGTATTTGAAATGCCCTGGGTGTAATCCTGTGGTTGGTCTTCAAGTGACCACTTCCTGAAACTGTGGTCAGGTTGACATTGACTGTTCAATGTTCTATGACCAAACATAGTCCACGCGCTGTGGTTTCTCTGTATTACCAAGAGCCCACCACCACAGATCCTACACAGAGGTCTACCAGGGGAATAGCTCCCGTTTAGCTTTTAAGCTGCATCATTCAATACAAATTTAACATGCCAATGATCAGGTGCAGGGGAAGCGGGGTCTCTGGTGCCTTGCACCTTCTTGTCCTGCTCTCAGAAATCTAGTAAGGTGCGCTTCTTCTGATCAATGCGGATTACGGCGAGGAGACAAACGTGGTAAAATGTGATTGTGATGGCAACATGGAATTGATTTTAATAGTTCCTTTCCTGGAGCATCTGAAATACTTTAGACCGTTGTAGAAAAAAATAAATAAAATAAAAACACATTGAAATGATGGGAGGGCAGGGTGTATTGGGCTCTGAATGACTGATAGATGAGATTCTGTTTCTCAGGAGAGTCCACGTTGATATGTATTGCCAAGAGAGGAGAGTTGAGACAGTGGTGTGGCCCTGGGTATTGAGATTTGAGTGCTGACACATTTTTTATTGAAGTTTTGTTTGCACTAGGCGAGTAGCGTCAGGGTGCAACAGTCATCGTCATCCTCTTTAGCTGGCATCTTGAAAGCCAACAACACAATGTTGCTACTTCTACAGGATGGTGATTTACCACCCCGGCGACCATTTTAACACAATGAAAGAAAGCTTATTCTGTGATACGGATTAAAAGGGAAAGGTGTAATGCTTATATGTTCGCTTTTTATCACACCCGAGGTGTATTTCTCTCTTTGGGATGCTTTATATAAAGCTGCCTTAACACAAGGCCAAATTGAAATTGGCTGGAGAATTGTGCCCAGTGTAATCCCAACGTAAGATGGCTCTGTGGCCTCATTTGTGTCAAGCGGGAGCAGCGAGACCTGTAATGCAATTTATGACCTGCTGCCTCTGACATTAATAAAGACGGAACATGTACAGGAAATTAAACTCTCACTTTCCCCTTGTAATGAGATCTTATCCATCACAACGCTGTTTACCCGTGCAATCAGATGAAAACGATCAAATGTGAAGCTCAGCCTCACGCGGCGTTACTGCAGCAACCTGCTGGCATTACTCTTTGAAATGGATGGAAAAGTGAATGGGATTGAAATAAAGACTCTATATGTTAATAGGCATGGGTTTGCTCCCCTGGTGATGCGGAGAATATCAGTGCAGTGTTTTGGTGTTGCACATTCCTAATTGTGTAGACAGGGCCATAAAGTGAACATGTGGACTTCATCTGTGTGTGGCCACAAGAGGGAAGTAGCAAGCTGAAGAGACAGCAGAGGGCAGGCCACAACAGGTTTATAATAGTGCTGGAAAGCTAAAGGTATATATTAACTAAAAGCGATAATAATCTTGTCTTTCTTTGATATAAATGAGGGGATAGAAAGCCCTACGCACGGGGATGGGGGAAATCTAATAGTATTGGGTTTTATAGGTAATAAGAGTGAGATGATCAAAGGTTCTCGATACTCAAAAGCAGCAAGGTTGCACTCAAGGGGGAACTGAGTGCTCTCAACGTTGGCTCAGTAAATTGCCAGATCAGCTAATCAGAATTCAACTGGAAGATGTAAGTTTGTGGAGACTAATTGAAGACAGACTTAAGGGGCATCCATCTGGATGTAGCGACCCTCTACTGCTCTTCTTGGCAATTTCTGGTGAATATTAATAATGCTTTTTATATAGTGAGCAAGAGGAGAGGAGTGTGGGGTGGGGGGCGGTGGGTTGCTTCAATTGAACTCCTAAAAAGCATCAAACATGCTGGGTGAAATTACTCAGAGGATTTCTCAAGCAGACCATTCATTTATGTGCCCTCTTGGCTACATGGAGAACCATGCGCTCATGGAAAAAAAAAAAAAATACGTGATTAACACATGCTCAACTTGGCCATATGAGCCAATGAAACAAGTACGGTTGTACAGTATGTTGTCCTCCTCTACATGATTAATCTCCGGATGTGTGGTGCTGCTTGACCCGGCTGGCCTACGATTCAACATTCCCTGGAAAAAAAACAAAAAAAAACCAAGCAGAATTAATGAAGAGTATAGCCTGATCAAGAGGTAGGCCAGAATAGATGGACCAGCAATTTAATGAAGTCTCTGCGATAAGAAAGATTTGATTTGCATAAGGCAATTGCCAAGAATTAATGGCATTATGTATGGAATACAGGTAGCTTAAAGCCACAGTAAGGAATAATTGGGTTGTTTTGCCTCAGGGCTCCTCTTTTTCTCCCTAAAACTAAAACTGTCATTAAAGTTAAATCTAAGGTTTTTATAAGCCCTGCACGCAATCCTGCATTGTACCATTTGCACTGATGCTAGCGTGCGGGCTAATTCAGCGGTATAGTAGACCACTCGAAGTCAAGGGTTGCAGTGGAAGAGAAAAAAAAATCATCATTATACATTAAGTTCAGCTTTAGTGTACAGTACAGATTGTTAACAGTCTTCTGAAATGCAGTCTTAGGAATCACAAGATTAATATTTTCAGCAAGTCCATACTGGGTAACTAAAATGCCACTAAAAGGAGTGCAAGAATAAAACTGTTTGAAAAAATAATGAAACCTAGTTTTTAATGTCCGTAGGTTGGTTCGTTAAACAAGCTACTTCCTGTTTGCTATTCAATTTTATTTCTCAAAATCCTGCTAACTGAGTCCTATTATGCTGCCGTGAATTATTTCCTCTGTTTAAAGCACAAAGCTAGCTTCAAAACACTCGACATAATTGGTGTTTTCAGGTGGATATTCTGCTAAGTGACCCGATGACATCATCAGTTTTTTTGCTTTTTCCACCACGGCTCTTGTCCTGATAAGTGAGAACACCGAAGCAAACATCGCTGTCAATACAGCATTCACCAGTGCTGTTATTTCCCCCAGGACTTGCTCACACACATTTGATGCTAACCTCCTGGGACAAATTTAGACAACGGCTGCATCCTCATTGCTGCGAGATCAAGCATTACTGAGCAAAGAGTTTTAATTTATGAATCGTATGAACTTTTCTTTTTTTTTTTTGTCAATCAACTTGCAAAGACAGAAATTGACCATGATGGAGTCAATTCTTTTTGGTGCTTGTCATCACACCTGACTTTCCAGTGAAGGTTTGATTTACGTTTTTTAAGTAGAGCCATGAGTCCCCAATAACCACGGCATATAACACTGCTCTTATTTTACAACCTGAAGTACCTTTCTCTTACTCCTCAAGGAGACATTTTCACTCCACTGCTTTGATACGCTTGGCTGCACAGTGACTGTTGAAGTGTATGTGTGTGGAGGGTGGTGCAGGGTGGGTGGGGAGGGGAATAAAAATAAATAAAACCTCCCACCGCAGACAGGTGTCTGATTCTTATTCCCTTGGCAAACCTGTGCCACAGCTAGATGCAGATTGCCCGTGGAGATCACTGTTGGTGCAAAATGATAGTGTGTGTGTGGAGACGCTGGCCCTAGCTGGAACCATTTTTACAGGCCTTCGAATATGATGTGTTCTCGAGAGGAGATGATACAACAGTGAGGGAGAGATTGCCATAATGATAGACTCCTAACCAGACATTTTTCATAAATGGAAACTTTAGAGCTTTGACAAGAATCAAGAATGGGCATGGTGACCTGTCAGGCAATTTGGAGAAAATGTTTTTGGGGGGATTGTAAATTACCATGCTGTGGATGCTTTTGCTGAAATAGAGTTCATCCCGGGTGGAATCAGTGAACGTTGGTAGAGTCCCTTTGACAGGCTTGAAGAAGTTTAGTCTAGTTTTTATTTAACTTTGTTTTGTTTTTTTACGCTGGAAAATGTATTTTTGTAGAACGAATATAGTTCTGTAATACAGCAGTATTGAAGGTCAGTCACAATCTGTTCCATGTCGCTGAATTTGATTTGGTCGACTCTCCGATTATCATGACATTGAAACCCTCCTAATATAGACAAACACAGATTCTTCTTTTTTGAATGTTTTGGCCCCAATTTTCGCCCCTCAGTACAAGTCTAGTGCAAAAAGCAGTTGAACTGTGCGGATGGGTGGAGTTTTCTTTCTTTTCGGGTTTTGGTAGATGGGCAAAGGTAGAGGTTTGCACTGTTGTGGGAGGGAACACAACCGGAGTGTTTACCATCCAGTGGAAGCGGCTCCACTCATTCCCCTTAAATTCAGCGCATGAACAGAATGTTGTCTACGTGGTGGAAGGCTCCATAAAATGAGCATTTGCAAAGTATACTTAAAAGGAACCGTAAGATCTCCACTTATATATGATGTGAAATTGGCTACTGTGGAATGGGAACTCAGAGATGGCCCCTTGCCCCTGACCATGATGTTAGGGTTTTGTTTGATACTATTTGTACACTGACATCATAAACTATCCGTCAAATTGTAGTCAAACTCTAATTCGGTCAAGGTTTGAGGCATTGGATTTCGCATGTTCTGCTGTGTCAAGTCTATCTTTTAAAGCCTTTTTTTCCTCCGGTATGCAAAATGGGATCAGCTACCTCTGGGTATGATTAGCATGGGAAGTCATTCCACCTATCCTCATGGGCACTGTGATAAAAATATAGTAAAGTGATTAGAGGAGGTTGGAGGGGGTTGATTCATCTATATTTTATGATATATGAAAAAGTAATCTGACCTATAGACGCTGTGGCTCACTCGAGATGGGAAAGTAAAGAAGCCTACATCTGTTTAAGACTGCTTAATTTCAATGGCAGTACTGCATTATTTACGTCATTAAAAACCAAGACTGCTGTATAACTCATTCGGGGGACACATTAATCCGAGCTTGGAGATGAAAATAAGGTGACAGCACATGGGCTCTCTCTCTGTCTCTCTCTCTCTCTCTCAATCTAGCATAATGTGATGGTTATTGCATTGAGGTTGCGTCGATGGATATATGTCAGTGAATACGGCGTTCTGTGAGTGCCCAATCACATCACTTCTAATGTAGTCGGCGACTCTCGTGTAACATGAGTGTTGCCCTGCATCATCTGTGTGGTCGTTCAATGAATTGCAATCATGTTAATCAAATAGTTTTAGTTTCTTTTGTCAGGTGCGGTAAATTTTTGCGGTTTCCCTGACCGCATGGAAAATTTACTTGACAATAATCCCACCATTTGGACTTTCTTTTATTCCCAGTTTGAAAATTATCTAAAATGGATCTCGCGCTCGAGCGAGGCAGTGTGACACTTCAGGCTTGTTTTGTTTTTTTCCACAAAAACCAATGCCAACAAAGAAAATGACACAGCCGAGGGTCGTAAATGGAATACCAAAACAGCAATTAAAAAGGCACTTTGATGGTCCACAGCACTAAGGGGAACCACAAAGTCAGGTGAAGGGTGGATGCTGCTTTGTCATGCCGACAGTTTACCCATTATGGGATTTGTAGTCTTATAAAAAAATGTTGTTTAACGTTTGTAATGTTGCTAGTTCCACCTCGACCATTTTAATTTTACATTGAGCTGTTGCATAAAATATTCTCATTCTGAAAAGATCCATGAAGGCTTATCTGTTGTTGTTGTTTATTTAATTTTTTTTTTTAACAGTGATGACTGACTTTCCTTGGTCACACATCTTTACATTTTTTTTTAATTGGAGTGTTCGAGCAGCCTTTGACATAAATGCCAGCAGCATACAAACAATCCGAAATGTTTAATTTTTTTTTTTTTTTTTACACAAAGATTTGGCAAAATTGCCACAGCAGAAAGAAACAGAAGGCTTATTAATCTGCCAGCGCATTTTACTGTTCCAACAACTTTGTGCACTTTCATGCAGCAACCCAGCATCCCACAATCAGATAATCAGACACCTGACAACGTTTGTACCAGAGAACGACAATTCATATAAAATGGCGGCAGAGTTGAGTGTCTAATTTAACAATCTAGTCCCAATGTTGTAGAATTTCCCTGGTGTGTCGTCACACATGCGTTACGGTCGACCAATGTCTCGTCGACTTGGTTCCCTTTTCGCTATTCTCTACGAAAAGGCACCGGCGTGGGTGCGGTGATGTTACTTAGCACAGGTAACCATTCCATGTTAGGCAATCATACCCACATCAAGGTAACGTAGGATACTTGGGTACATCAACTTGTACGAACCCCCCCACCCCCACCCCCCTCAAATTCACATCCAAAAACATGACACGTTTGTGATATGCCTGTCATGTCACAGTGACGGTGCGTCACTGTGACAATACTTGTATTGTGCTGGATGCCTGTGAGCAGTTTTGTGTACACACATCAGACAGGCACATTGGGGAGTATGGGGCGGTTGTAGGGCTGCCTTTTCTGTCTTTTGATGGGTGTGGTTGTATTTAAGCGGCATCATTTTGACAGCGCTCGGCCGGCTACATCTTTTCTGGTCAGCTGGGGTTTAATTGTCTGCCTTAAATATTCATGGGCACGTTGAGTGGATAAATGAAGGTATAAGCACACTGTAAAATTTTCAATAGGGCAAGTGTCACTGACTTCCCAGGATACAATTTACTGTACGTGTCGACATTTGGTGTAATGCCAATTAATATGTTAAGAGCACGGAAAGAAAGCCAAATGGCATTTTCCATTTTCACATCATGGACTAATCTAGAATGAGATGGATACCATTAAGTCGAAAGGTGCACCGCAATAAAAGGAGCACTTTATGAGGATGTTTTATAAAAGTCTGAATCTGTGTAATTCTAACATTCGGTTGTCCCTTTGATGCTTTCACGCATTACTTTTTACCTGAGGAAGTGGTAACATCAGACCAATTTTTTGAACAGCTCCAAAGATAATTCTGCTTGACTTTCAAGCTATTCTCATTTTGATACAAATGTTTGAATATAAATAGTGTGTTTTGGAGATATGTGTATTGATGTTAGCATCTGCTTCGTAAAATTTGTTTTTGTATGTAGGCTATCCCATCTATTTTCGATAGCACTTGGCCGAAGCGTATCCCAGGAAACTTTACCGTGGATTGGTTGCTACCCATTCGCAGGAATGTGTCAGTATGCATGTGTTTTTTCTGCTGTATTGCTCATATCCTCCAAGAAAACCATTGCCTTTGTCAGAGCTGGGGACACGGCAACTCCTGCCAGAAGAACATCCTCTGCAGGCATTCTGATGTCTGCAAGAGACTGGCAGTTGTTGGTGGACCTTGAACATCAGCTGAAGTTCCCCAGCCATATTGCAGTCACCACTCTGCGACCAGACATTGTCCTTGTGTCTGAGTCCACCAAGCAAGCTGTCCTGCTGGAGCTGACAGTCCCGTGGGAAGATCGCTTGGAAGAGGCCTTTGAGAGGAAACTCTCCAAGTACGCAGGACTGGTCAGCAATTGTCAGCAGGCTGGTTGGAGAGCAAGGTGTTTCCCCGTGGAAGTTGGATGCAGAGGTTTCAAACCTTTAAAAAAGGTTGAGAAATACACACAACTATGATAAAACAACCTCACGAGATAGTTCTAGTGCTAGGAGTTCCTAGTCCGGACTGCGCAACACGGAGCAACGGGCCCCTTTTCTTAACCATTATTCATTAAATGGCACTGAAAGCTTTTTTACTCTCTTTATAGCCACGGGCCGGGTCTCATACCCGGTGCACGGCAGTGAATATTTTATAAAATCTTTCTTTTACTATAAACTGTGTTCATTCCACTCGATTGAAATCACCTTTTGATGCCTGAGCAGCATTGCACTCTACGGGAACACCAACAAACTGCAACTGCCCTTCAAGTCCTTGGAGGAGGAATTCAAGGTATCGAGAGCCAGAGAAGTGGTTCAGTACAGGGACTCAAGTGATCCGATGGTGGCTAAAGCAGGGATCCAAGTGAGGACTGGCAGGAATTGGAAGGCAGAGGAAGCAGTTCAAGAGGCAGATGCAAGGCTGCGTCACAGGAGCCTGGTGGGAGTGGTCACACGAGGTCGAGCTGGGCTAGGATCTTTTCCAACCCCCCAAATGAACACCAAGGGGAAGGAAGGGCGACATCTTGTTCAGGAGGAGGTGAGAGCAGCAGTGGAGGAGACGAGAACCTGCAAGGCAGTGGGAATGAAGCAACAGGGAGCTTGGACGAGATGGGAGAATGCGGTTGAGAGGAAAGTGACCTGGGCTGAGCTCTGGAAAGCCGAGCCTCAACGCATAAAATTCCTTATCCGGGCAGTGTATGATGTGCTGCCAAGCCCGTCAAACCTGTACACATGGGGCATAGCAGAGACACCAGCATGCCCATTGTGTTCCAAGCGAGGAACCCTGGAACACATCCTCAGTTGCTGTACAAGGGCACTTGGAGATGGACGGTACAGGTGGAGGCATGACCAAGTCCTTAAGACCATCGCTGAAGCTATCAGCACAGGACTTGAGTGGGCAAAGCAGTTCCGACCCTCCAAGAAAACCATTGCCTTTGTCAGAGCTGGGGACACGGCAACTACTGCCAGAAGAACATCCTCTGCAGGCATTCTGACGTCTGCAAGAGACTGGCAGTTGTTGGTGGACCTTGAACATCAGCTGAAGTTCCCCAGCCATATTGCAGTCACCACTCTGCGACCAGACATTGTCCTTGTGTCTGAGTCCACCAAGCAAGCTGTCCTGCTGGAGCTGACAGTTCCGTGGGAAGATCGCTTGGAAGAGGCCTTTGAGAGGAAACTCTCCAAGTACGCAGGACTGGTCAGCAATTGTCAGCAGGCTGGTTGGAGAGCAAGGTGTTTCCCCGTGGAAGTTGGATGCAGAGGATTTGCAGCCCGTTCTTTGGCCAGAGCCTTCAGCAGTTTCGGCATCGAGGGAGAGAGAAAGAGGAGAGCCATACGCAGTATCACTGATGCGGCTGAGAGAGCCTCAAGATGGCTGTGGCTCAAAAGAGGGGAGCCATGGAGTCATGGTAGCTAGTTAGCCATCTGGACACAAGCTGGGGTCTGATCAGCCCTGGTTGGGTCACCTGGGGGAGGGCGTATGATGTTGAGAGACCCGAAACGCCCTATGATCTCAGGAATACATCACTGATGATGTGTCCAGATAGGCATCAGTAGATGTATGTACACAGCATATTGTACTGAGTAACAAGGTGCTTTCATTTGATGCGGTTTATCGTGAAACTTTCGCTTCATGAAGGTGAAGAAAAAGAAAAACACGCTTGGCAAGATTTGCTGACATCTTGCATGATGACGGTTTGAACTCATAATTTTTTTGAATTTTTGAGTCATATTTTACCATTTTTTGGGACGTTCTACTTGCGTAGATCCACTGTAATGTAACCAAGCAATGGAGTGCTTCATTTTTGTATCACCAAGATGCCATTTTCCCCCACTACAGTGTGTACATAGATTTTTTTCGAGTCACAATGTGTAACTTAGCAACAACCAAAGCCGACCAAACCGCACCCAGCTGTCATCCCCCCTCCATTTACCTCTCTTGCCAAGGTTAGTATCCCCTCATCCTCCATGCTTCCATCCCTCTCCTTAATGGCTTATTTGATGATAATTAACCCTGAATCCAACGGAGACGGGCCAGTGAAAGATTGATGGCCTCGTCGGCCTGGAACACCTGTTCTTCCTGCGAGGGCACCCACTTACCAAACCGTGGCCAAATATGGCTGCCCTTAAGGCCCCCGCATGTTAATGTCAGAGGCAAACACGGGTCCTCCCCAGTGTCCTGGGTGCTCCGTTCAGGGCGACACTGCGACCACAACCCCTGATTACACTCATTACTCCATTCAAGCCCGGCTGTTCTAAGGGGGCATCTTGCAGTCCCTTTTGTCCCAATTATCTACAGTGGCCCATAAAGTGTCTATTCATTTGCTGCCACACACCCTTTGCATACAGATGCTCTGACCCACTGGAGAGCATCTTTCATCAGGCCAGTCCTCATGTCATGGAATCCATTGAGGCAAGGGAGCGAGTGCACATTTAGGAGCTTCGCACATGGGAGTCGTATAATTGTGGAGTCATGTGAAACAACTCGAGTGCAATAATGGTCAAAGTTTGCAATTTTCAGGCTACATGCCGCACACACACACACACACACACACACACACACACACACACACACACACACACACACACACACCC
>NW_017806239.1:110350-112374 GCF_001891065.2 Hippocampus comes | reverse complement strand
ACACACACACACACACACACACACACACACACACACACGCTTGTCGCTTAAAAGATGCAACCACGAGCACAAATACACCACCCCCACAAGTTGCGCACTTCCCACTCCCGACGTCTCATCATCACACACTCACAAACAACCCCCCACCCCCACCCCAACTCATATTTAAAAACAATCTCACTTTCCCTTCAGACCCCCACCAAAACACACACATACACAAATTCTAAATCCCTTAAATACACAAGGCCATTCCTTCCACCGGACCTGATGATAAACATCCAGTAATGAGCAGCCTTGTGCATTTTTTTTACAGGAAGGAGATGGGTTTTGTGTGGGGTGGGCCATATATAGATATGAATATGCATAAGAAGCTGTCATACAGGCAACAGGCACTGCACATACAATATATGTGATTCCAAAGGTCATCTGAGTGAGGCGTGAAAATTAGCTCTTCGGTGGGCATTTGGAGACACTGAATAAGTGTTTGGAGGGCGTGGGTGGACTGTGAATTTTGCTCATGGATGAAAGTAGTCCTTGGCTTACTTTTTAGAGGACACTATTGATTGAGTTTGGCTACCTCTCTTGCCAAGGTTAGTATCCCCTCATCCTCCATGCTTCCATCCCTCTCCTTAATGGCTTATTTGATGATAATTAACCCTGAATCCAACGGAGACGGGCCAGTGAAAGATTGATGGCCTCGTCGGCCTGGAACACCTGTTCTTCCTGCGAGGGCACCCACTTACCAAACCGTGGCCAAATATGGCTGCCCTTAAGGCCCCCGCATGTTAATGTCAGAGGCAAACACGGGTCCTCCCCAGTGTCCTGGGTGCTCCGTTCAGGGCGACACTGCGACCACAACCCCTGATTACACTCATTACTCCATTCAAGCCCGGCTGTTCTAAGGGGGCATCTTGCAGTCCCTTTTGTCCCAATTATCTACAGTGGCCCATAAAGTGTCTATTCATTTGCTGCCACACACCCTTTGCATACAGATGCTCTGACCCACTGGAGAGCATCTTTCATCAGGCCAGTCCTCATGTCATGGAATCCATTGAGGCAAGGGAGCGAGTGCACATTTAGGAGCTTCGCACATGGGAGTCGTATAATTGTGGAGTCATGTGAAACAACTCGAGTGCAATAATGGTCAAAGTTTGCAATTTTCAGGCTACATGCCGCACACACACACACACACACACACACACACCCACACACACACACACACACACACACACACACACACACACACACTCTATCACTAGTGTCAGTCCTCGTACCTCCAGAATCATCACTTTTCAGGTGTTCCCCAAAACAGCATGTTTGTTCAACTATTAACATTGCATCATCAAAAAAAATCAAGCCATTATCAACACTTCCGCAGATTGAGCTTAAACTTTGATTTCAGTAGAGAATTGAAATATTACAAACTAAAGAAAATATTGGCCGGAGATCTGATTTTTGATGTTTCACATTCCGTTATTTCTAAAGGAAAGAAGGTTTTGACATCCCAAAATGGAAATTAACCAGCGTCATATGACTCGAGGTTCCACTATATTGGGCATTGTATACCTAATGTTGTGGCCATCATTGTATTTCTCATGTGGTGAGTAACTGCTGTGAGAAGCTGGTCTTTATGAGAGTGTTGAGAAATAATTCCAGGTTTCACACATGTGCTCACTATTATCCTAAACAGATGTTAATTATGTCCTTTACCTCCCCCCCGCCTCCCCAACTTTATTTGAGATGTTCCCCACTCCTGTTGATGTCGGGGTGACGCATATCAACAGGCCCCCGCCCCCCTATCGTGTTTGCTGGAGTCGGGGCTTTCGGGAATTGGGGACTAATCCTATGCAGGAAAGTGTTTAATTTTTCATAAGCAGAGGAACCACAGAATGCACACAACTAACAATGCACCCCAAAGCAGATGTAGGGCGTCTTTAATTTATGGAGAATGGAGTGAAATGGGCAGATGGAACAAGAGGAGGTGGAGGCATGCTGAGGGACCATACTTTTTCACTCTTCTCACC